>NW_026600451.1:0-12500 GCF_029448725.1 Salvelinus fontinalis | reverse complement strand
CGTTGGCTCAACTTATCCCATGGCCATTGGCTCAACCGTTGGCTCAACTTATCCCATGGCCATTGGCTCAACCGTTGGCTCAACTTATCCCATGGCCATTGGCTCAACCGTTGGCTCAACTTATCCCATGGCCATTGGCTCAACCGTTGGCTCAACTTATCCCATGGCCATTGGCTCAACCGTTGGCTCAACTTATCCCATGGCCATTGGCTCAACCGTTGGCTCAACTTATCCCATGGCCATTGGCTCAACCGTTGGCTCAACTTATCCCACGGCCATTGGCTCAACCGTTGGCTCAACGTATCCCACGGCCATTGGCTCAACCGTTGGCTCAACGTATCCCACGGCCATTGGCTCAACCGTTGGCTCAACTTATCCCACGGCCATTGGCTCAACCGTTGGCTCAACTTATCCCATGGCCATTGGCTCAACCGTTGGCTCAACTTATCCCACGGCCATTGGCTCAACCGTTGGCTCAACTTATCCCATGGCCATTGGCTCAACTGTTGGCTCAACTTATCCCATGGCCATTGGCTCAACTTATCCCATGGCCATTGGCTCAACTTATCCCATGGCCATTGGCTCAACTTATCCCATGGCCATTGGCTCAACTTATCCCATGGCCATTGGCTCAACTTATCCCATGGCCATTGGCTCAACTTATCCCATGGCCATTGGCTCAACTTATCCCATGGCCATTGGCTCAACTTATCCCATGGCCATTGGCTCAACTTATCCCATGGCCATTGGCTCAACTTATCCCATGGCCATTGGCTCAACTTATCCCATGGCCATTGGCTCAACTTATCCCATGGCCATTGGCTCAACTTATCCCATGGCCATTGGCTCAACTTATCCCATGGCCATTGGCTCAACTTATCCCATGGCCATTGGCTCAACTTATCCCATGGCCATTGGCTCAACTTACCCCAAGGCAAAAAACATTTACTATATTAGCCCACACAGATCCAAGGATGCACTTTCATGCTGGGTTTAGGACCTCATACTGAAGCGTATAGAGAGCCCAACTGATGTATAGAACAATCTTTAAATGATCTACTTTAGTTTAGATACAAGCATCATGAAACCGCTAACAAAATTAATTCATTTGACTTGGTGAAAATCAGTTTTTTTAAACCTTGTTTACCACTTTTTCAGACTCCATGAAATGATGTCCTCTTCCTAAATGTTTGGTCAAATTATACATTTTGTGTATGGTTTCCTAGAAACAAGGGCTGGCTCAACTTACCGTTTGGTTCAACTTACCCCTCTCTCCCCTGTATTAGTGTTGTCACTCATAACTCGTAGTTAGAATGTCATCTGTGTCTCTCCAGCCTTCCCGTGCCATGAGAGCGGTGCGACGGTGGTGCAGTACGCTCCCAAGCAGCAGCTGTTGATCTCGGGAGGCAGGAAGGGCTTTGTGTGTGTGTTTGACATCCGTCAGAGACAGCTGCTACACACCTTCCAGGCCCACGACTCAGCCGTCAAAGCCCTGGCGCTCGACGTCTCCGAAGACTTCTTCGTAACCGGCTCAGCTGAGGGGAACATGAAGGTGATTTTTCTTATTACTTTTAATGAGGAAAATGGAATTAGAATCTTCCTGAATTGAAATGGAATTGTTCCCAATCCTGTCAACCATTAATCTGTGCTCTCTAGCTGTATTTCAATGACCAAATGTGTGTAAAAATGTATTTAAGTCACAGGATTGATCTGTGAAAGACATCATGTAATTCCATTAATGTATTGATCATTGCCTTTCTCTTTACCTCTCTCTCTCACTACTCCTCCAGGTGTGGAAGCTGGCAGGCCATGGCCTCATGCACTCGTTTAGCACAGAGCATGCCAAGCAGTCCATCTTCCGGAACATCGGAGCGGGCGTTATGCAGGTGGAGACCCGCCCCGGCAACCGCATATTCACCTGCGGCGCCGACGGAACCCTCAAGATGAGGGTTCTACCCGACCGCTACAACATCCCCTCTAGCATCTTCGACATTCTGTAGACCCCAAACCACTTCCTGTACTGTCTGTAGAGAGGTCATCTGATTGGTTAGTGGTTGAACGTTGAAACGATAACCAAACTTTCACTAGAATATTCAACATCTTGTAGAAACGTAAATACCTGAAAGTGGTATGTCTGAATGGCGGTGGATAGGAAGGAGTAAGGTTGAAAGATTAACCAAACTTTCTTTCACTAGTATAACGTTGTGTAGAGAGCCAAGACTTGTGTCAGAGAGACGAAGAGAGATCGGGGTAAAGGTTTACAGATAGATCACTAAGTATATTACACTACTGGATAGGCTAGTTGAGAGGGCTCTAATGATATGAGTGACGTAGAGGTGAAAGGTTGAGAGATGACCAAGGTTTCAGCAGCTTTGAGAGAGCGACAGAGAGTGTACGGTATGACTTTACCTAGCGGAAATCGTATCAGAAAAGTTCAATTGAGCTGTGAATATTTTTTTCTTTCCCAAAGCCTAAAAGCGTGTATTAAAACATAAAAGCAACAGGTTCCATACTTGATTTTAACAGTTAGATTTCCTGTCATTTTAAAGGCGGCTGCTGGACGTTTACGAGTGTGTCAGTCCATATGAAAGCTATGCATGACTTCCTGTTCTCGTTTTAAGCGGTGCAACCACATGGTTTATTGATATGATAGTGCTCTGTACAAGTGCTCAAGCTCTTAAAAAGTGTGTATCTGTTGTCATTTTGTGCCCATAAGCTGAACAACTCTCTTAGCGTCTACATTTAACCAGCGCTGTGGTTCCTTTAGTCAGTGGTCTGGTGTGACTCTAAAGTTGTTGGATCTGCATTTTGTTGAAATGGTTTTATCCTCTTCATTCCCTGGCTAATCTCACTGTTAATCTCACTGTTAATGGCACATTATCCCCATAGTGACCCCATCCCATAACACTGGCTGCCCAGTGACTCGCTAGCCTACTCCATCGATTGATCTATTGATTGATTGAGCCTAGCTCTGTGATCACACCTCTCTGTATCTGCCGCCCGCCTGCCGTCAAAAGCCTGTTTGTGCGGCAGCAGCGGCCTCACTGCTAGAACGTTGTGTTTGGAAGATGGTGTGTTTTGATCCTGTGACTGTGTGTAGTCTATATGTCTCATCTGTCGTCCCCCCCCCCCCCCCCCCGAGAAGAAAGAAACACATGGGGTCTGTTATGTTCTGTTTTTGCACAAACATTTTCATTTTTTTTAGTTGAACTATTTACTTGTTTTTGGTTGGTTGGTTGGTTGGTTGTTTCTTTGCAGGCTGTTGTTATTTGTGTTGGACTTTTTGCCTTTTACGTTAGGAATGTAAGGGGTTAATACTGTATTTTACTGGGACAGTGCAACATGGCATAGGTTTGTGTTTGGTGATACTACTGTACTGTATTGTTTTTACAAACCTTATTGAATAGATATTTGCACTCAAATCTGGGGACACTAAAAGTTTATTTCAAAACAAATAGGCTATGGGAAGAACAAAGAAACTACTGTTATATACAAATGAATGTCTGGCTGTATTTGGCCTAGTAGTAAAAAGTGAAATAGTTTTAATATATAAATATATGAAATACCACAGCAGCTTGTACAAACATGAAAGTGTTTTACTTAATTTTTGTTTCGTATAATACCAGCTGGATTAGTTGTATCTTTTGTTAAATGTTTGTATTGTTTTTATTATTCTACGTATTATTATTAAACAGATTTGTGTTTCCTTCCCTCCCTCTGGGTACCACGTCTGATCTCTGACATCTATGTTTACATATTCTACCTTCTCTCGTCTGTCGTGTGTATGATGCTAGTACTTATGAAGCTTTATAATGCCTTATAAACATTCATAGGTCACCTTATAGATGCAGTCATAGAGCATCATTAAAAACATCACAGTGAAGCAATAACACGCTAGGCGCCTTACAAAAAGGTACCGAGCCTTGTTTTGCTTTATGGTACATGCTTCATAATGCTCTATAACATCTATAAGGGGACATTCATGTCTATATAAGATATTAACACTTCATAATGCTCTATAAGGGGATATTCATGTCTATATAAGATATTAACACTTCATAAAAAGGTGCTTTAAGTAAAGTGTTGTTCAGGTATCTACAGTATATATCTATCTAAAGCTCACTGGGGAGGCTACAACTAAAGAACTAGAGAGAGTCCAGAGAGAGACAGGAATATATAGCAGGCTGTTCTACCGTGGTCAAAGTTATACCTTTGTAAGTTGAATAAATTATTTTTATTTCATCAGGTTGATTTTATGCTTGTTTCTGTATTTTCTCTCTCTAGACATGATAATCAGTAGAGACCATGCAGCGGCAAATATCATTGTCGGGAAGAAACATATGTACAGATTTCCGATATAGGTATTTTTAAAACATTTTGCTCTCTGTAAGGGATGCTGGTCATGGTAGGATCCAAGTAAATATGGAAACTCATTTCTGATACATATTTTTTCATGCAGTCACAGGGAAAGTCTAGTAAGGACTTTACAGGTATAAATAGTATTAACTCCACAAAAAGCCAGGTTTCCAGGGTAGACCTTAAAAAGTTACATTTTCAAAATAAATATAATGTACAAGTGAGAGACATAAAAACAATATATAACAAGTCAAACGGTTAAGTATCCTTACAAAAAGATCATTCCAAGATCTCATATGGAAAACTACAGCAATTATTTTACTGTTTAAACCATCGCCACAATACAATATAGACTAACAATTATATTATAATGATCAACTTTCTACTCTGATAAGCCCTTATTCAGTTAAACTCTACATTGGAAAAGGTACAGTGTGTGCATCTTTGGAAGCTGTAATCCAATTTAAACAAATAATTTAGCAGCATTCACAAAAAGGGTGTTTTATCCCAGCCAGCAGTTCCAAAAAGCCATTAGAAAAGAGTCCTCGTTGAGATGGCATAAAACTAAAGACAAGCTGTACATATTATAAAAAATTAAATTAAAAAAACATAATATTCACTAGTGCTGTTCATCTTTAATTAAGCACTTTAAAAAGCTGGCCATCTTTAATCAGAATAACATTAAAATACCATCTGAATACTGTCAAAACAATGTCAGAATACTGTAAAAATACCATCAAAACATCCTCAGAATACCATCAAAACACCCTCAGAATACCATCAAAACATCCTCAGAATACCATCAAAACATCCTCAGAATACCATCAAAACATCCTCAGAATACCATCAAAACATCCTCAGAATACCATCAAAACATCCTCAGAATACCATCAAAACATCCTCAGAATACCATCAAAACATCCTCAGAATACCATCAAAACACCCTCAGAATACCATCAAAACATCCTCAGAATACCATCAAAACATCCTCAGAATACCATCAAAACATCCTCAGAATACCATCAAAACACTGTCTCAGTCATCAGAGATGAAGTGCACCACATACAGCTTCACGTAGCTCTGATCCCACACATACAGGTGTCTGTCATTGGGGCTATAGGATAGCATGGCCAGCACCCCGCCAGGGGACCTCAGGTCAAAGGTCACGTTGACCGGTTTCCCCTTCAGGAGGTCGAAGGCGAAGGTCACACGGGTGTCCTTGGTGTCGGTGACGTAGAGCACGCCACAGGCCACGAAGGCGTTGCCGGCCTTGGTCCTGGGGTAGGTGGTGTTGATGTACGATGTGACGGAGAAGCTCTTTAGGTCCAGCTGGGCCACCATAATGCTGTCGTCCAAACTGGAGGCAAAGATCAGCCACAGGCCGTTCTCATCCGCCGCAAGCTTGAAGTAGGTCTTGGAGTTGTAGAGAAGGTAGGACAGGTTGTGGTACAGAGCATTGTCGATGGCCAGGGTGTGGAGACGCTTGGACTGCAGGTCGAACCTGGGGGATGGATGGAGAGATGGAGGTAAGAAATAAACAATCTACATTCCCACATTTACCTTTGCTTTCCTTAGGAACTGTGCACCACAATGCCACACCAGCAGAAGAAAAGAACAGTCTCAGGATCGTACACAGCCAGGGACATCACAGACAGAATATTTTTCTTCAAGACTTTAATTGCACAAGGCCAAAAAGCTTCACCTTGATTTCCCTCTGACAACTATCCATTGTTCTCAGACAAGTATCTAGTGCGGTAGGAGCTAAGGGATCAATTGGATTCAAGTAGGATAATTACCATCCCTTCTTTACCTGGCCAGGTTGGAGGTGCCAAACTATGGTTCTTTATCTGGCCAGGTTGAAGGTGCCAAACTATGGTTCTTTATCTGGCCAGGTTTGAGGTACCAGACTATGGTTCTTTACCTGGCCAGGTTGAAGGTGCCAAACTATGGTTCTTTATCTGGCCAGGTTGAAGGTGCCAAACTATGGTCCTTTACCTGGCCAGGTTGAAGGTGCCAAACTATGGTTCTTTACCTGGCCAGGTTGGAGGTGCCAAACTATGGTTCTTTACCTGGCCAGGTTTGAGGTGCCAGACTATGGTCCTTTATCTCGCAAGGTTGAAGGTGCCAAACTATGGTTCTTTACCTGGCCAGGTTGAAGGTGCCAAACTATGGTTCTTTACCTGGCCAGGTTGGAGGTGCCAAACTATGGTTCTTTACCTGGCCAGGTTGGAGGTGCCAAACTATGGTTCTTTACCTGGCCAGGTTGGAGGTACCAGACTATGGTTCTTTACCTGGCCAGGTTGGAGGTGCCAAACTATGGTTCTTTACCTGGCCAGGTTGGAGGTACCAAACTATGGTCCTTTACCTGGCCAGGTTGGAGGTACCAAACTATGGTTCTTTACCTGGCCAGGTTGGAGGTGCCAAACTATGGTTCTTTACCTGGCCAGGTTGGAGGTGCCAAACTATGGTTCTTTACCTGGCCAGGTTGGAGGTGCCAAACTATGGTTCTTTACCTGGCCAGGTTGGAGGTGCCAAACTATGGTTCTTTACCTGGCCAGGTTGGAGGTACCAAACTATGGTTCTTTATCTGGCCAGGTTGGAGGTGCCAAACTATGGTTCTTTACCTGGCCAGGTTGGAGGTACCAAACTATGGTTCTTTATCTGGCCAGGTTGGAGGTGCCAAACTATGGTTCTTTACCTGGCCAGGTTGGAGGTGCCAAACTATGGTTCTTTACCTGGCCAGGTTGGAGGTACCAAACTATGGTCCTTTACCTGGCCAGGTTGAAGGTGCCAAACTATGGTTCTTTACCTGGCCAGGTTGGAGGTACCAAACTATGGTTCTTTACCTGGCCAGGTTGGTGGTTCCGGCAATGTGATAGTAGAAGGAACCGTTATGAACGGCATGGCCACACCCCTGGTAGAACTTCCTGCCGTCGATGACCTCACTGGTGGCATTCTGGAATGAGGTGATGCTCTTATACTCCTTCAACGTGCGACCTGGAGACAGATAATCAAAAAGACATTTGATTGGTTGTTGTGTGTAGGAGGTACCAGAGAAGTGCTAAAGATAATGTGATTGGCTGTTGTCTGCGTTTGCCTGGTACCAGAGAAATGCTAAAGACATTTGATTGGCTGTTGTGTGAGTTTGGGAGGTACCAGAGAAGTGTTCGGCCACCCAGATGCGTTTGTCGTTCAGCACAGCCGTGTCTTTCATCCACGTTCCGAACGTACTCTCCATCTTAGATACGTTACGGGGGTTGATCAGTGACTTGATGATGCACTCTGGGGGACAGAAGATAAAACATTTATTGTTTAATTGATTGCTAGATTGATTGGTTTACATATTCATGTTTTGTCTGTGGGTTTTTAAACAAATCCTTGAAGTCATGCAAGTCATTGTACCGTTTTTCTTATTTAGTGGTATCTCTTGTAACTTCCCAGCCTCTTTGGCGGACAGAGTCCCATCGTTTGGTACAGCATGTGACGGATCTGAAATAGTCAATGATAATCAATGAAAGTGATGATATTAGAATCAGTAGGAGAGTTGGAGGTGGGTAGAGGAACTGTAGGATAGATAGTAACAGGCTGACTCACCCAGGGTCTGGGCAGTATAGATGGGGGGGGGGGGGGGGGGTAGATACGAGACTTGGGTAGGATTAGTAGCAGTGTGCAGGGTAGTTACTCACCCAGGGTCTGGACAGTATGAATGGGGGGAGAGGGGGGGGGGGGAGATACGGGAGTTGGGTAGGATAAGTAGCGGTGTGCAGGGTAGTTACCCACCCAGGGTCTGGACAGTATGAATGGGGGGGGGGTAGATACGGGAGTTGGGTAGGATTAGTAGCAGTGTGCAGGGTAGTTACCCACCCAGGGTCTGGGCAGCGTGGATGGAAAGATTGACCCGGTTGCTCCTGTTTCTGGGGGGCCCCTGGGGTCCTTGTGGGCCAGGAGGTCCAGGAGGGCCAATGGGGCCTGGAGTACCAGGAGAACCAGCCGGACCTGGGGGGCCTAGACAGACCCAAAAGACAAGGATTTTCACAATCACATTGCATTTCAAGTAGAGCTGTCCAGGCATAAACTGGATCGACTGGTCATGAAACAGGACAGGGCTTGCCCACTAATGTTGCAACATATACAGGTACCTTAAGTGTTGTGCTAAGACCTCATTCATTTTCTGTTCTAATGAAGATCTGTGAAGATTTTGCAATAAAGTTATGTGCTGAACCATTTGAGTGTACAATGGTGACGGTACAGCAAGTCTCATCATGTACTATAGGAGTCATAGTGATGTTGTAATTGTGAGGTATCTCATGTAGACAATGGACATTGTCATTTCTGTCCGTTCTCACCCTCCAAGATGACATCGTTGGACGATTGTGTATTTTCTCCTGCGGGTCCAGGGTCTCCTCTATCTCCTTTCTCCCCCGGCTCACCTTTCTCACCTGTGAAGGAACACGGTCATTGTTTTTCATATGTACAGGTGATTTACAAATCCTAGCTTGAGACATGGAATGGACCAGGACTTCATAAAGGCCCAAAATAAACCCGAAATAAAGACCACAATCAAATGAGTCAAGCTTGTGTAATGTGTGAGACGTGGGTTCTTATATCTGAGCTACTGTTAAGAAAAGAGTTCCCACAATGTGAACTACACATGGGTCTCCTAAATCATCGCTTCCAGTCTGTAAATTCCAAGGATTCATCAAGTCAAAGCCAATCCAGTAAACCATTCCATTCACTTCTCCTGGGCTGCTAAAATATTGTCTATCTAGTGCCCTACTTTTGAGCAGGGCCCATAGGGCTCTGGTCAAAAGTAGTGCACTATATAGGAAATAGGGTCTGAATCATGTCCTTCCCTCCTGAGGAACGCACCAGTGGGCTGATGGGAGAATGAGGTTTACAGCCCATTCAAGAGCAGCCCAAAACCACAGAGTCATGAATAACATTAGTCTACTGTGGGACAGAAGAGCAGTTTCCTTTCTTCCTCCGTTTCCGGATCTATGGTGTTTGAATGGAGAGAAAGCGAAGCCCACCACAGTGGAGAACATGATTCAGCATTATGACACATCACATATCTCTGGATAGATCTGAATGCCTGTCCAATGACAGTTAATTAAGAATAGGTGAAAGAAAGTGTTATGTATGTGGAGATCTCTGTATGTGTGTGTGTGGCTTATGTGTGTATCTGGGTGCACCGTGGGGTAATTGTGTGCAAGTGTAGGTGTGTGTGTGTGTGTGTGTGTGTGTGTGTGTGTGTGTGAGTGTGTGAGTTTGCTTGTGTGTCTGAGGTTGTGTGTGTTAGGGTGCATGTTATTGACCCTGAGGAGATCTGCTCTACCCTTTCTGTTCTATTATCTCTCTCTTTTCAGTCACAGAGCCAGACTCTCTCTTTACCAGCCCCAGGTAACAATACATAATGGACACATCAGATGATGGACAGATAGATACAATGAGGCAGAAAATACAGAGTAAGAACGATTCTCTCTGTTACTGTAAAAGGGTCTTTCACTCCGTACCTCTCTTCCCTCGTTTCCCATCAGCCCCAGGCAGTCCGTCTAGTCCTGGGATGCCATCAGTGCCATTGTGCCCAGGCAGTCCGTCTAGTCCTGGGATGCCATCAGTGCCATTGTGCCCAGGCAGACCGTCTAGTCCTGGGATGCCATCAGTGCCATTGTGCCCAGGCAGACCGTCTAGTCCTGGGATGCCATCAGTGCCATTGTGCCCAGACAGACCATGCAGGCCAGGTAGCCCTGCCATACATACATTACAGCCACAGTACTTTACATGGTCAGGCAGCCCTATCATATACAAACACATTACAACCACAGTACTTTACATGGTCAGGCAGACCTATCATATACAAACACATTACAACCATGCAAGAGTAATATCTGAAGTACAGATGCACATCCGTGGGCAAAACATTTAATAAATACACACTCTTAAGCAATATCCCAGAGATGCTCTGGAATAGTCCTTGGTATACTTAACATTATGTGGGGGTCCAGGTTGTTGTCTGTCATTTCGCCATGGTTACACCAAGTTACTGGGATATGCTTATGGGTCACTCTAGCAAAAAGCTGTGGCACGGCTAAAAAGGGTTTGAGTGATGGCTGAGATGATCAATATGAATCATTAAAGTGTTTAATCAGTTGACAACTTACCAGGGGGTCCAGGAGGGCCGGGTGGTCCTACAACACAACATAGAGAGATCAGGGGATGATAACACACTGCACCTTGACTGGTGAAAACATGTTGGAAAATGTGTGAAACTCCACTTGAATTCACTTCAGAGTTACAGTAGGGAAAGAAGAGTGTTAATTATTATTACTGTTCTTGTCATTATTGGGACATACCAGCTATGCAGACTCCCTTGGTGCTGTTACAGATATCCAACAACACCTTGACCTGGAAACAAACAAACAAACCCCTTTTATTTAGGAAGAGAAGAAACCAGATGCATACAGCATGTCTTCACATTTTAGCATGTATGAACATTTCAGTAGAATACAATAGAATGAAATAAATGAAACTTTATAAAAATGACTTAACAGACTTTAACACAGTTTTGTCTTTAACAAGAGTCATGAATCTAGTCTGTTAAGAGTCTGTTCATTGTTTTTCTATGACTGTTTGTTCTAGATGTAAAACACAGCTTTTTCTCTTTCAAACGGATCATGTATATAAATGCCAGGGCTTACGTCTGAGATGCTCACTACATACCTCAGCGCCCACACACACACACGCACGCACGCACGCACGCACGTACGTACGTATACAAAGAGACATGGAGTAGCCTAGCTTACCGGCACCATAGAATAGGTCATCATCATCATCATGTCGTCCTGTATCTCAGTCTTCTGGAAACCCTTTGTCTTCCTGTGTTTGTGGTTCAGCTCATGTCTCATCTTCTTACCCATCTCCTTCCCCATCTCCTTCCCCATCTCCTTCCCCATCTCCTTGTCCATCTCCTTGTCCATCTCCTTGTCCATCTTTTCCCTCAACCCGTGGTGTAACTCCTCTCTCAACTCAGGGTGTACCTCCTCTCTTGTGTCCAGTCCACCTCGCCCCGTTTCCTGCCCCTGATGTAGCCCCTGAGTCACCTCCTGCCCCTGATGTAGCCCCTGGGTCACCTCCTGCCCCTGATGTAGCCCCTGAGTCACCTCCTGCAGGAGTTCCTGGCTCTTCTGATAGTTCAGCTCCCTCAGCTCTAGCCTCAGCTCCTCCTTTAACTCCTGTTGTAGCTCCCTCTCCAGCTCACGACTCCTCTTGTTACGGGAGTACTGGTACTCCCCCTGCTCCTTCCCCAGACCCCTTTCACCTCCTCCTGCACCTCCTCCACGCAGCCCTGCAAGCCACCCTGGGCCTAAGATAAGATAAGAAATACCTGAACATGAATAATCCTCGAGGGGTAATTGTTTTATCAATCATTACATCGTCTTGGAAACCCAGAACTAGTGTCAGCAACTCATTTATGTTACGTATGTCTGTCCACGACAGATTCATCATTGCAGTATGTACACACAGCCACAAAGACAAACAGAAAACGATCAACAATAAAAGTATTGAAAACATGGCAGTTTAAAAAGAGCAGCAGCACCTCCTCTTAGCTCCGCCAGCCTCCCTGCGCCTCCTGCTGCTACAGCTTCTCGGGGCACCTCCTGGAGGAACTCCACCACGGAGCTCTGTTCCACCTCCTCCAGCCTGGCCTCGGTGAGCTCCACACGGCTCCACAGCTGGTTCTGTTGCACTAGGAGCACTAGGAGAGCCACAGTGTTGACCAGTGCCAAGGCACACGTTCCGTAGATGATCACCCGCAGGGAGACAGACAGACTGGGGCGTGAGGGGAGCATCTCACACCCTCCAATCCCTCCTCCACCTCCTCCCTTCCGGGAGTCAGCGACAAGCTTCAGCATTCAGAACCGGATAATATGGTTAGAGACAGTCCAAGAAGTATATCTTCTCCAACAGAATCCCAAAACACAAAGGGAGTAAGTCTTCTTGGAAGATTAGTCCCAGGTCTAGTCTAGTGGGCTAGAGCAGAATCCAAGAAATACCCGTTCTCCTAAAGAGGGAGTCTGCAATTCCAATAGAATCCGAGAGGACAGAAGTGTATATGTCTACTCCAGACCATAGATACTGTTCGT
>NW_026600450.1:165000-262011 GCF_029448725.1 Salvelinus fontinalis | reverse complement strand
AAGAGTTTTATTCAGCTACAAACCCTGAAATCACACCGGAGAACTCACACAGGAGAGAAACCTTATAGCTGTGGTCAATGTGGGAAGAGTTTTACTACATCTGGCTCTCTGACTCTACACCAGAGAATACACACAGGAGAGAAACCCTTATAGCTGTGATCAATGTGGGAAGAGTTTTCTTTCATCTGGTCGTCTGACAATACACCAGGGAACACACACAGGAGAGAAACCTTACAGCTGTGATTAGTGTGGGAAGAGTTTTACTACATCTAGCTATTTGACTATACACCAGAGAGCACACACAGGAGGGAAACCTTTTATCTGTGATCAATGTGACAAGAGATACTCTGATAAAAGATATCTGATCAAACATCAGAAAATACATACATGAAGCAGTTGTTTCATGATATCAATGAAATAATGTCACAATGTAGAATGTTTTAACATTGTAGTAGGAGTATTTTAATGATGTCACAATGTAGAATGTTTTAACATTGTAGTAGGAGTATTTTAATGATGTCACAATGTAGAACCCTAAACGTTTGTCCCCTGTTCTATTGATTTCAACATGATATGGATATTAGCCTCAGGGGGGAAATCCAGGCTCTGAATTGAAAGAGTATTATTTATGAGATTTATCAAAAAGTGACTAACAAAAAAGAGCTGTGTTACACTTACCATGTTGGTGACCCACTGGAATCAAAATGCAACATTTCAAACTGTTTCTGCATATTGGTTATTGATTTGGACACGTTAAAACTGTGTTTTGACATTGCACTATTCCCATGTATCAAAATGTCATTCAAAAGACGTTGAAAATAAGACTATGCCTGACGTCCAATATATGTTCTGTCCAGTATATGTTCTGTTCAGTATATGTTCTGTCCAGTATATGTTCTGTCCAGTATATGTTCTGTCCAGTATATGTTTCGTTGTAGTTGAAAGTGAAAGTTGAAAGATGTCTTTTCGGGTGGTTGATTTTTTTCAATGACTTAAACTGCTTAATTTCAACGTACTTGCAGCCGATACACCTATAATCAATTTTTATTAACAATCTGACATCACTCCAGTATTTCTTTACAACATTCAAATGCTAATTGTCTTTATTCCACTACTGAAGAAGCATGACCCAAATCACCTCATATATTTCAAACATTCAGCCTGACGAAATATATATGTTTTATTATTCCATGCCTCACCATTAAGTGAAGTATTGCCAATACATATTAACAAAGGGGTGAACATTTGGTTTTGATATTTCATATTATGTAACATTTAGTAATCATAGTTATTCATGCAACCAACTTGACATTTTTGGGTACATTTATATTGACATTGTTACCCTGCTTTTATATCCAACAACATGCCTATCTAGTGAACCCTGAAAAGAGAGAGAAGCTCCGCAGTGAGGTGGAAAGTTACTACGGATATCGCAGGAGTTTCCTCTTGAAATCAGACATGTCCGTGGTAAGGACAACTTGGTTGCTGATTATCTCAAGGGTGGGCAGTCAAATAGATTTGTGTTTTGCATTTAGCCAGTGAGTTACCATGATCACAATTTATTTTGACACGTTTTTCCCGTGTTGGAGATTAGTTTTATCTCTTATTCTTTTCTGTGTTTTTTTTGAAACGGCACTGTTAAGGGCTCGTAAGTAAGAGTTCCAGTGTTGTATCCGGCGCATGTGACTAATCCTATTTGATTTGAGTTTTGTTTGGGCTCGTTCCAAGGGGACGAGAGTTCTAGAAGCTAGTGGGTTTTAGGAAGACGACAGTTCTAGAAGCTAGTGAGTTTTAGGAAGACGAGAGTTCTAGAAGCTAGTGAGTTTTAGGAAGACGACAGTTCTAGAAGCTAGTGAGTTTTAGGAAGACGAGAGTTCTAGAAGCTAGTGGGTTTTAGAAGATAGTGGGTTTTAGGAAGACGAGAGTTCTAGAAGCTAGTGGGTTTTAGGAAGATGAGAGTTCTAGAAGCTAGTGAGTTTTAGGATTCTATAGAAAGAAAAAGTAGAAAAAAATAATACGATTGTATATTATTATTTAGAAATATGTGTTTTTTCTTGTTTTTAAATGTTGACAGCCAGTAGACACCATGTTTATATTGGTGAAGGTGAAGCATTGTAGATTATGTGAAATGGAAGTTTTGGTTTGTCTGAATGAATGATCTGAATAATTGGCTATATATATCACCTTTTGTTGCGCTACCGTTTTGGTTTGCTTCCTGTCTTTAAGTTTGTTGTGGGTTTTTCTTTCGTTTGCCTCTTCTTGGGCAGATTTAGTGGGTCTCATGGTGGGTGTCTTTTATGTCCCAGTTGTTGTTACTAGTCAACTTTCAGTCGACACCCCCATAGTGTCTTTCAGAGCCCCTCCTAAAAAACAAGCTTATATTTTGGGTTGGATATTTTAACATTTTAATCAATGGCATTTCCTTAGGATGCTCATTAGTCTTTAAGTTGTGATTATTATTTTTTTTAATCCTCTTATGTTTGTGTACTAAATATTTCACTTTTTTCCTGTGAAGCCATTGTGTTGCATCCATGTCTGAAATGTGCTGTATAAATAAAGCTTGATTTGATTTGAACATATTGCAAAACAAGATTAATCCAATGTCTGACCAATCAACAGACTGATCGTCCATCTTAGTATGAAAAACAGTCTCAATCCCACTTTTCAAGCCTGCTGAAGGCGTGGTGGAGTGGTAAACACCATCCCCGGCTCTACCAGGGGCTTGAGGTGGTCTCACACAGCTCTGCTGGTGGAGTGGTAAACACCACCCCCGGCTCTACCAGGGGCTTGAGGTGGTCTCCCACAGCTCTGCTTATGTCATGTTCTGTGGCCTTGCCGTTCCATTTCTTGACTGCCCCTGGAACACAGAAATAAACACATTTAGTCATATTATATAAAACACTCAAAGTAATGGATATGGAGCATCTACAGCCTCAGTTACAGTTACACCTGGCACCTAAATGTGACTTCTGTCATCTGATCACTCCAAGCTGCATTAGGTTCAGATCTACCAGGATGGGCCTTTGACATTGTCTGGACGCAGTCAGGCCACTGAATATAAATAAGCAATGTAAAGAGATGGGGTGTTTCCAACAGTAGTATCTAACTAAATGCTTGTGTTCCTAGCTCCAACAGTGCAGTAATATCTAACAATTTCACAACAAATACCTAATACGGAGAGGAAGGCTGAGGACTCTACTCTACTCTACTCCACTAAGAGGACATAAATATTTACCATCTAAACAATGTGTGACCTCTCACCTCTCTGGCTGTAGAAGTGTTCTTCCTAACCAATCCCTGAACAGCTCTCTGACTGAGCTCCACCCTCACTGGGTCTTCAGAGGAGAGGAAGGCTGAGGAGGGATGTAAGGATGAATGGATCAGTCAGTCAATAAAGTGTAAAGCTGCTGTCTATGCTGTCTGACAAAATCACTATTTTAGTAGTTCATTAAAGTAAATAAGGCTTTATGACTGCTGAATACCAACTATCAATCACTTAGATCATGTATTTTCAGGTAGAGATACATCCTTGGGAAGTCCCTAGCCCGTTGAAGTTGACATTTAAAATGGTTAAGTTAGGGTTTAGGGTAGGGATGTCCCAAGGATCCCGGATAGCATTGGTCATTGTGCATTCTTCTGTCTCTTTTACATAGCAGGTGATGGGTTCTGACTTCTGAACTTGAAAATATGAAAAATCCTTATTATGTGAAATTGAATTAAACAATAATGTATGTTGATGCTAATATGATGTACAATATTCCATGATGTTTCTATAGGATAACAATAGAGTAATATATTGAATATGATGTACAATATTCCATGATGTTTCTAGATGATAACAATAGAGTAATATATTTAATATGATGTACAATATTCCATGATGTTTCTATATGATAACAATAGAATAATATATTTAATATGATGTACAATATTCCATGATATTTCTATATGATAACAATACCGTAATATATTGTACAATATTCCATAATGTTTCTATATGATAACAATACCGTAATATATTTAATATTCCATATACTATTTTTTTAACAGTTTCACTAATTAACTTATTCATTATGATTCAACATCAGTTCACCGTCACCTCATACTGTATTAGAGCAGCAGCTGACTGCCCGGTTCAACGTCAGTTCACCGTCTCACCTCATACTGTATTGGAGCAGCAGCAGCTGACTTCCCAGTTCAACATCAGTTCACCGTCTCACCTCATACTGTATTGGAGCAGCAGCAGCTGACTGCCCAGTTCAACGTCAGTTCACCATCTCACCTCATACTGTATTGGAGCAGCAGCAGCTGACTGCCCTGTTCAACATCAGTTCACCGTCTCACCTCATACTGTATTGGAGCAGCAGCAGCTGACTGCCCAGTTCAACATCAGTTCACCGTCTCACCTCATACTGTATTGGAGCAGCAGCAGCTGACTGCCCTGTTCAACATCAGTTCACCGTCTCACCTCATACTGTATTGGAGCAGCAGCAGCTGACTGCCCGGTTCAACATCAGTTCAACGTCTCACCTCATACAGTATTGGAGCAGCTGTCTGCCCTGTTCAACATCAGTTCAACGTCTCACCTCATACTGTATTGGAGCAGCAGCAGCTGACTGCCCGGTTCAACATCAGTTCAACGTCTCACCTCATACAGTATTGGAGCAGCAGCAGCTGACTTGATCGTTGATGCTAATCATCATGTTTTGAATCTGAGCGTAAATAGAGCCGACTACAACTCTAAAAATGAAGGGTTCAACTGGAGTTGTTCTCAGATCCCCTAAGAACCGTAGGGTTCTTGGTCAATGAAAAACAGCCACAAAAGGTTCTTCAAAGAACCTGTTAGAAGGTGGGTTCATCGAGGAACCTCCGTTGTTGCTGGACTTCTTCCGGGAACTTCGCAATTACAACTGAAAACGATGGTGACAAGTTTGGATGCGACAACAGTTAAAAAGGTTAAGTTGGGTTGATGTTTGGCTCTGAATATGTCTCGAAATAATTTATATAATAATAATATAACATACTAATAATGAATAACGAAGACAATGATGGTTTTCTGTGAATATCTTCCATAACGTTACTATAGTTAATTACCGTAAATATTAGAAAGCCGGGTTTGACCCTCGGCGTTGTATGAGCTACAGTACAGTACCGTTATCTAGCTAGCTAACGTTATGTCCTAACTAGGCACAACTAGGTTTGGATTATTTCCCTCAACTATATTCTTTCCCATATATTGTATATCGTTTCCATGAAGCCAACATGGCTTTACACTCATTAACATAAGTTTCCAATCTAGAGCAGTTCTCACTTTTGTGATAATGAACTAGCTAACGTTAACTAACTAAGGACGGTGACCTGTCCAGACGAGATGTTACAACGAACTGAATCGTCAATGGAGGTCTTCCTCTTTATATAGCCTGCTACAGCATGCAATACTATTAACTCACAAGGGGGCATAACGTTACATGTACAATGCTATCCCATTTTGGAAACGTTACATGGACAATACTATCCCATTTTGGAAACGTTACATGGACAATACTATCCCATTTTGGAAACGTTACATGGACAATACTAGACTTTTATATAAACTACACTTTGCATGTTTCGCTCACCTCTTTTTTTAAAAACTAGGTTTGAGGGCATTTACCCAGGTCGTCAGGAGCCAGGTCATTTACCCAGGTCGTCAGGAGCCAGGTCATTTACCCAGGTCGTCAGGAGCCAGGTCACCAGGAGCGGTCACCAAGTGAAGATTCACATCCCCATCGCCAAATGTGGTGGTTAACTTCTTTAATATCAATGAGGAGAGAAACTTACCACACAAGTCAGAGTTATTCTTAAACTAAATCTTTATTCACTTATTAATAAGGAAGCAGGTAAATACAACGTACACATATAAAGTGAATCAATTGAGTGCTCTACTATAATGATGGCTGGTCGACCCACAGGACAAAACTACAAAGGTCTTTTACAGCCAAGATGCACCCCTTTCAACCTACATAGCGAACAACAGATGTATAGAACGGGTCACAAGGTTAAGATTTGTATGAAAGATACTTGTAATTCTCAGAAGACAGTATCTGCTGTAAAAATAGTCCTCTTTGTGTAGAGACCAGGGTCTGGCCCTGGGGTCATCTCTCCCTGGTACCATATAGAACAGAAACATTAACTCATGCTCTGGAATGCGGTCTCTTTAGGTTTTATCACCCAAAAGACATTGTAAATCTCCTGTCAGTGTTTTCTCTCAGAGGCCCATCCTCAGTAGAAAACACAGACACTATAGTTCTAAGAACCCTCTATTCTGTTGCATAAAACAACCATTTGATGCAATAAAAGTATTATAACATAATGTTGCAGTTTTGCTCTGTGTCCACTGAAAGTTGACTAGTAACAACAACTGGGACATAAAAGACACCCACCATGAGACCCACTAAATCTGCCCAAGAAGAGGCAAACAAAAGAAAAACCCACACCACACCAAACTTACAGACAGGAAGCAAACCAAAAAAGTGGAGCAACTAAAGGTGTTAACTCTCCACATCTATCAAGACAACTGGAGCACTGGGCCAGACACTCTTAAATAGAACCTGGACCAGCTCAGGTGAAACACCTTCCCACTAACGAGATGGACAAGCCAGCACAGGTGTAACACATACTGACTAACGAGGTGACACCAATCAGTGCGTCCTACGTGCTAACAAGCTAGACGTGATAAAGTCCAACCTCAAAACATAAATGGAAAAACCAAAGACTAACACCTTAAGAGAATGCGCACCACCAACAGAAAACAACTTCCATTTCACATTATAATCAACTACAATGCTTCACCTTTACCAATATAAACATGGTTTCTACTGGCTGTCAACAATTAAAAACAAGAAAAAAAAGTTTCGCTTCTAGAACTCTTGTCTTCCTAAAACTCACTAGCTTCTAGAACTCTCGTCTTCCTAAAACTCACTAGCTTCTTGAACTCTCGTCCCCTTGAAACGAGCCCAAACAAAACTCATCTCCAATACGGAAAAACGTGCAGTAAAAATAAATTGTGATCCATGGCAATGCACTGGCTAAACGCAAAACACAAAACATTTTGACTGCCCCCCTTGAGACAATCAGCAACCAAGTTGTCCTTACAACAGACTTGTCTGATTTCAAGAGGAAACTCCTGCAATATCCGTAGTAACTTTCCACCTCACTGCAGAGCTTCTCTCTCTTTTCAGGGTTCACTCGATAGGCATGTTGTTGGATCGGGGCCCAGTCCCCAATGTCATGCTCTAGTACATTTGGTTTGGCACATGAGAGAATTAACCCTGATATTCTAAAAACAGGGCAACAATGTCAATATAATTGTACCCAAAAAACTGTCAGTTGGTTGCATGAATAATTTTCATTACTAAATGTTACATGAAATGTAAATATGAAATATTTGGTTGCATAGTATTATTTTCAACGGCTTTTCAATGACATTTTGCTAGGTGGTATAGCCCCAATATCAAAACACAGTTTTAACGTGTCCAAATCAATAACCAATATGCAGAAACAGTTTGGGATCAATTGAAAACCTAACATGTGGTATATACACAAACATCTGCCACAATAATTGTATTTTTTAAAACAAGCTCCTTATAAACTGCACAAGCACCAGAAACGCTGTTGTTTTGACAAGTAACAATAAATCACTGATATCGATTAGGGGGGAAATCAGGTTGTACTTGCTGTTGAAACTAACACAACTAAAAAAACACATGGAAATGGGAGATATCTTTTACCTCACTGATAAGAGGACAACCTGCAGAAGACAGTCAGCTACATATTGGAGTGATGCATTTAAATGTAGGGGTCACTAAACAAAGGAACACAACACTTATTTGTCATAACTCATCGATATTATGTTGAAATCAGTTGATTCTGGGAATAATGCGTACATCACTGGTTAGAGGACAAATCTTTATTTGTTAGTCACTTTGTGTTAAATCACATAAATAGTACTCTTTCAATTCAGAGCCTTGATTTCCCCCAATGAGCCTAATATCCATATCATGTTGAAATCAATTGATAAGGGGGCAAACGTTTAGGGTTCTACATTGTGACATTCTGACTGACTGACTGCAGAGTATATTAATATACTATATATTAAAACATTCTACATTGAGACATTAAAATACTCCTACTACAATGTTAAAACATTCTACATTGTGACATCATTAAACTACTCCTACTACAATGTTAAAACATTCTACATTGTGACATCATTAAACTACTCCCACTACAATGTTAAAACATTCTACATTGTGACATTAATTCATTGATATCATGAAACAACTCCTTCATATATACATTTTCTGATATTTGATCAGGGATCTTTTATCAGATTATCTCTGGTCACAGCTAAGAGGTTTCTCTCCTGTGTGTGTTCTATGGTGTATAGTTAGATAGCTAGAAGTAGAAAAACTCTTCCCACATTGATCACAGCTATACGGTTTCTCTCCTGTGTGTATTCTCTGGTGCACTGTCAGAGAGCTAGATTGCCTAAAACTCTTCCCGCATTGACCACAGCTATAAGATTTCTCGCCTGTGTGTATTCTCTGGTGCACTGTCAGATGGCCAGATTGACTAAAACTCTTCCCACATTGATTACAGCTAAATGGTTTCTCTCCTGTATGTATTCTCTGGTGCACTGTCAGATCTCCAGATTGACTAAAACTCTTCCAACATTGACCACAGCTATAAGATTTCTCTCCTGTGTGTGTTCTCTGGTGTGTAGTTAGATAGCCAGAAGAAGAAAAACTCTTCCCGCATTGACCACAGCTATAAGGTTTCTCTCCTGTGTGTGTTCTCTGGTGTACAATCAGCTGGATGGATTTAGCAAAACTCTTCCCACATTGACCACAGCTATAAGGTTTCTCTCCTGTGTGTGTTCTCTGGTGTTGAGTCAGATGGCTGGATTTAGAAAAACTCTTCCCACATTGATCACAGCTAAACGATTTCTCTCCTGTGTGTATTCTCTGGTGCACTGTCAGAGAGCTAGATTGACTAAAACTCTTCCCACATTGACCACAGCTATAAGATTTCTCTCCTGTGTGTATTCTCTGGTGCACTGTCAGATGGCCAGATTGACTAAAACTCTTCCCACATTGATTACAGCTAAATGGTTTCTCTCCTGTATGTATTCTCTGGTGCACTGTCAGATCTCCAGATTGACTAAAACTCTTCCCACATTGACCACAGCTATAAGGTTTCTCTCCTGTGTGTGTTCTCTGGTGTATAGTTAGATAGCCAGAAGAAGAAAAACTCTTCCCACATTGACCACAGCTACAAGGTTTCTCTCCTGTGTGTGTTCTCTGGTGTTGAGTCAGATGGCTGGATTTAGCAAAACTCTTCCCACATTGACCACAGCTATAAGGTTTCTCTCCTGTGTGTGTTCTCTGGTGTTGAGTCAGATGGCTGGATTTAGCAAAACTCTTCCCACATTGACCACAGCTATATGGTTTCTCTCTTGTGTGAATTCTTTGATGTATTTTAAGTTCTGATGAAGATTTGCAACCTTTCCCACAGTCAGAGCAGAAGTGAGATTTCTTCCCTGTGGATCTCTGCGGGTGTTTCTTGAGGTGTTCTGATCGGGAGAGACTCTTCTCTGCCTCTTCAGCATCATGTTGTTGTTGAGGCTCCCCAGAGGATCCACGGTAGTCCCGTATCTCTCCTGTGTGAACAACAAAGTCAGACAGACGGTTTAAGGCCCACAACAGCAGAAATGCACTGTTTATTTGAGGTAAAAGGTGATGCCCAGAGAGTTCCCATGAAGTTGTACAACAATTGATGTCTGTTAAATTATTTTACAATTGTCTTAAGACAGTCAAGACCTAAGCAGTGTGCCAGACGACCTTTGGTCTCCAAAAAAGGACCCCTCTGTGTTCTGTGCTAAAATTCTAGCGATGCACATGCATTGTAATTGTAAGGCTCGTTTGAATCTCCTGCTTAACCTGTTTGGGCTGCAGGGGCAGTATTGAGTAGCCAGATAAAAGGTGCCCATTTCAAACGGCCTCGTACTCAATTCTTGCTCGTACAATATGCATATTATTATTACTATTGGATAGAAAACACTATCTAGTTTCTAAAACCGTTTGAATTATTTCTCTGAGTGAAACAGAACTCATTCTGCAGCACATTTCCTGACCAGGAAGTGGAAAGTCTGAAATCGATGCTCTGTTCTTCTTCCTGCCTATAAATGGGCACGAGACCTATTAGTATACATGCACGTCATACACCTTTCCCTGGGTGTCACAACATACTATCATATCCACGCCTTCCTGGAATCCCTGTCTTCCACAGGTGATGAGCGTGAGGCTTGGATTTTATTCCTGAAACTTAATACCGCTCTTCACCGACCCAGGAAGGGGTGGGGCCAATCAGGTGTTGTACCTCGTTTCCCTCCTTCAGGAAACAGTAATTATAGTCAAAGTTACAATTCCTTTCAGTCGGTCAACTTCGGTACAACATACTATGGAGAAATAGATTCATTTCCCATGCCGACCCAAACGGATACTAAATTAAACGACCCATGGCAGATCACCCAGACCTGACCCTGCAAGATGCGTCAGTTTTGTCAATTTATTCATTCTTTCGTTTGAAACACTCCTGTCAATGTTGAGTAAGGACACACACCTGATTACACATATAGAGGTAGGACTAGTCTACCCGATTACACATGTAGAAGTAGGACTAGTCTACCTGGCCTGAGCACAAATGTAGGCCTATAAATGTGGCTATTTGGGGATGTCTGATAGTATTTCTGATTGTCTTAACGCTGCACCACTAATGAGTTGTGGAGCTTCTCCAACTAATTTTTTCTTTACCTCAAACAGCAGGTAAACAAAGTCTTATTAGAATCCATTACGAATGACAATAGTTGCTCAAAGTATTTGTAAATTATTTCCAGCTCTCGCCCTTTCGATAACCACCCAGCATTAAAGGGTAAAATGTAATGCTCTGATCCAGTGGAAATGCTATAAAACACCTGATTACTTCTTATCCTTTGCACAAATAGACGACAGATGTGTCTGTCCAGAACTCACTGGCGCGGGAAACTGAGGGCCCAGATTATTTTATACAATGTTGCAAGTTTGAGGACCCAGTTTATAGTTGATAGAATGTTTCAAGTTCGTTGTTGACAGGCCAGTGCAGCCAATGGGATTTATAGGATATTTATTTTTTAAATCGGGATATTTTCTACCTGCAGGCTGCAAATGTTTTTGTTTGTTGGTTTCATGTAGGCTATTTTTACATAGTTGGCAATGGCAATAAAAGTTACTTTTAGATTTGTATAATTTTCATTTAGATGGAATGTAGATTAATCACAGACAATGATTTTGAGATACTATTATCAATGAAATTAAACTGTTTCAGTAAAATGTGCAAATGAAAATCATAACTGTCACCAGATCGGTAGAAATGGTAAGATACATTTGCACTCCAAATGTAGGTTGCCGACTGCTTGTGTAGCCTATTACCAGCAACGTCAGAATGTATGAAGGACAGCAGGAGTTGGTTCAGGAAGAGTTTCTTCTCTTCTGGTTGGGCGATATTGATGTAATGGCATGAAAATAAATTGGCTGAATATTATACAATGACTTATCAACAGCTCTAACAATTTGACCCCCACAGGAAATCTACACTGGCAATTTTAGAATATACTATATAGCCTAGAAACCTGGTTAAACTATCACTATGACATCATGGATGAATTCTAGAATATACTATATATCCTAGAAACCTGGTTAAACTTTCATTATGACATCATGGATGAATTCTAGAATATACTATATAGCCTAGAAACCTGGTTAAACTATCATTATGACATCATGGATGAATTCTAGAATATACTATATATCCTAGAAACCTGGTTAAACTATCATTATGACATCATGGATGACCAGTCCTTGTATTCATAGTGTATTGAATTCAGGGGGTTGCCCTGAGCTGAACTCAAACCTGGGTCCAGTGACTCTCAAGTTAACACCTTATAACTGTTACACCAAGATGTCTGAACTTCTTGACGAGGTCGCTAGGTGTTGAGTTACGGTTGATACAATAGCTTTCTCTATGAATTTGAGAGTGGTTACATTTCTCCAGCCCCCATCCCTCAGCTGTTTACCAAACCAAGTCTCTGGGCAGCCATTTTGTTTCTGTTTAAATCCTAGGTTGTCTCTTTAAAAATGCCACACAACAAACAACCAATCTGCAGTTGAAACAATAACAAGGCTGTAATTCCACCACTGTTTTGCTAATAAGATGATGGGGTTGGAGAAATGTAACTACTCTCAAATTCATAGACAGACCAATGGATGCAAGGACTGACCATCCATGATATCAACATTATAGTTTTAACCATGTTGAGGCTGTACAGTGTTGATTTACATTGTTTCTAAACATTGGAGTAAAAAAAGCTTATTTGGGGTTCTGATGGGGTACAACAGTTGAACTAAGCTCATGAGGCATGTGTTATATTCTTCAAGAATCAATGGCTATAAATAAATAATACACAGTCCATACTGCTATAACCCATAGTACCACATTGGATAACATTCACAACATGGAACAACAGTCCATACTGATTTCCCCAGTTCAACAACTGCAGAGTTTGTGCCTCTGTTTTTAAGACAGTACTTACGAGTGTTAATCAGGGAACGGTTTCTCAAAACCATCTTATGGCTAAGTTCACCGTTAGAACCATCGGACACCTTAAGATGCGTTTGGGAAACCGGGACCAGATATCCAGTTTCCTCCTCCTCTTCTTCCTCCTCCGTTTTCAATGTAACAGTCATCTCTTCCTCCTCCTCTTTCACTCCATAAACTGCATCCTCCTCTCCTTTTACTGTAACATCCTCCTCCTCTTTCACTCTGAACGCTTCTTCCCCTTCTTTCACTGAAACGGCCTCATCCTCTACTTCTTGTTTTACTGTGATACCCGCTTCTTCTATAGCAGGGGAGTAGCTTAGTGACCGCATGGTCGGGGATGTTAGCTAGCTAGGCTAATGCTAACTTAACCAGCCCGCTAACGGAATAATAACAACACCGTAAATATGAAATTAAAACGGATAACTAACTAGACGACAGAAGAGGGTTTAAAACACAGTGGCTAATATACGCTAAAGCGTCTAAAGAGCTTTATTGGTTCGTCTATTTTGTCTAGCAAGCTACCGAGGTGTCTGACGAACTGTTGCTGCTGTTGAAAGAAGCGTTCCGTCCACTAGATTATACGTCACAGTAGCATCATTGCCTTAAAGTCGCAGACCGCAATCTGCTGACTGGAGTGGGTAACGCAGTTGAGTAAAATGTAAATACAAATTTCAGACAAAAGGTAGGTAGGAATCAGGAACATAGCTAGTCCTAAAATATTAATTAGCCCCTCCCTAAATAATTTAATATCAATATCAATATATTTTCTCTGTGATTTCTGTTAGTGAAACGTTTACTGTTGACAGGAGAACAAGAGGAGACAATAGGACGAGGTGGATAATTGTATAATAAGGCAGATTTATTCAAGTGTAAAGATATTAGGCAAAGCGTGCGGCACGGCTCTTTCTGTCTGATTTGTATAAAATCGTCCGGAAAGAGAAAGTTTCAAGACTCGTACAGTATTATACATACAACAAGCAAAGTAGGTAGATCTGCGAGCCTGGCCTTCCGATTGGTCGATCTGGGTCTTGGGTAGTCCTGAACAGGCCTGGTGTCCACGTTCCATTGGTTCCTGAGACAGTTCTTTGTCCTGAGCTCCAAGCATGTGTTGTGTGTGTTCTGTGGTTATCATGGGGGAGGGGAATTATGTGTGTCTGTAGTCGGTGTCTTAATAAGTCCAGCATATGTCCAAGAGAAATGAGGAGTATGTGTATTTTTGTATAAAATATGGCTTATGTTGAAATGTAGTTATTGCTAGTTTCCAGTCTCTATTACAATTTCTTACATTACTTATTTTCGTCAACCGTTCCATCGCATCTTAAACTTCTTACCGGGCCGGCACTAGGACCGGGGGAGGCTGCTGCACTAGTGATAGTTAGACTTTCTTCAACATAGATGGCGGACAGAAATACTAGGAGAGAGGGGTAACCCTCCACAGAACTGAACTGAATCAAAGATGGCGGACAGAAATACTAGAAGAGAGGGATAGAAATACTAGGATGGAAGCAAATGTAAGGGATTATAACGTAATAACTAATCATGCAAAAAACATGTACAGTTGACAGGAATGTTAGTTCATGTATAGACAAACGATTATGCATTTTTTTAACATAAAATTATTTTACGAAAATCGCGATTTAGCCAGCTAGCTGGCTAGCTTTATGGGTGTTGTGACATGAGTATGACATTGAACCAGTAGAGAATGTGAAACGCTTTATTGAAAAGCTCATTATCCAAGTGTTATAAATACAAGTTCAATCTGTACTTCAATGCACATCTGTTGTGCATTATAAAAACAGAGGAAGAAAGAGGAGGTGAGAGAGAGGTGTAAAAGACAGAAAGGGAAAGAGGTAAGCACATAGGAGCAGGGAAGGCAGCACATGATTAATGAATCACAGTGCTACATAAATATTCTCTCAGTTCATCACAATTACATAACAGTGTCTCTAGTCGGCCCAAAGGTTATCTTAAAAGCAGCTGAGGTGGCGATGATGGGACTAGGGGTTGGCATCCTCTCACATCAAAACATATCTGCAGACGAGAGACAGATGGAGAGAGAGAGCATGTTTAAGCCTTGTGTTTTTAGTTTTTATTCTAACATTGTTAGTCATCAATCAGGAGGTGAAATGCAAAACTGACCTGGGATCATTAACTCTGGGACTACAGCATCTATCTGTATTTCAATGTAAAGCATCTCTTTAATAATACTTCCTGTATAATATAAACTGACCTGGGATCATTAACTCTGGGACTACTGCATCTCTCTGTATTTCAATGTAAAGCATCTCTTTAATAATACTTCCTGTATAATATAAACTGACCTGGGATCATTAACTCTGGGACTACAGCATCTATGTCTGTATTTCAATGTAAAGCATCTCTTTAATAATTATTCCTGTTGACCTGACCATGTGACCTCTCACCTCTGATCATGCTGTGCCCTCTATGTAGCCAGTTCAGATGTAGGAGGGGTTCACCGACACAGCTGATATAACCTAGAGGATTTAGGGAGAAGGGGAGAGAGGGATGAAGTGAAGGAGAGAGACTGTTATTGAGAAAATAAGGTAGTTAAAGCCACAGTGTTCAACAGGAATCTGTGTGTGGCCTCACCTGGTGTCCACACCACACTAAGTGGCTGCAGAGTACTTTATGCTGAAAAACATGAACGGGCACACAAAGACAAACAATATAGCGTAGTTATAGAAATAATGAAGTGTCTTACTATTCTCTATGGTTGGCCCTCTTGCCTATTCTTTGAAGGTGGAAGGAGCCACAGTTATACACCTGAGCCTGTTTACTGCAGAACACAATCCATCAATCAGATTGATACACGAGTGTGTAGGTGTGGGTTATAGGGTGTCTAATTGTTCTACATTTTTTCCATATGGGTGATTTAAGATGTTTTTGCACAGACATCAAACCCTTACCTAAACTGCACCCTCACCTGAGAAGTAGAAATCAAAGGGAGAGAAACTATGAATTTAATAACTGCAGTTGACATAGCTAAGTAAATGGAAGAATACTCTTATTGCAATGTTGATGGCTCTTAAAATAGCCTTTGGTTGTGCATAGTGTAGTCTATGGTGTTGCCAGGGAACAGCACCCTCTTAAAAGAGCCTTTGGTTGTGCATAGTGTAGTCTATGGTGTTGCCAGGGAACAGCACCCTCTTAAAAGAGCCTTTGGTTGTGCATAGTGTAGTCTATGGTGTTGCCAGGGAACAGCACCCTCTTAAAAGAGCCTTTGGTTGTGCATAGTGTAGTCTATGGTGTTGCCAGGGAACAGCACCCTCTTAAAAGAACCTTTGGTTGTGCATAGTGTAGTCTATGGTGTTGCCAGGGAACAGCACCTAACCAAGACAATGTAACTGTTACATCACCAAGTCATTGTGGATTACTAAAGTATAATATCCCTGATAACAAATCATGATAACATTGGATTGATAGATGCATGGGCACACATATGTACATGTGTAGCATGTGACAATAACAGGATCATATCAAGGATGACATCACAAATGACTACATAAATACCACTTGAAGCTTGATGATGAGTTGATCATTTGAATCAGCTGTGCAGTGCTGAGACAAAAACAACAATGTGCCTCTTTGAGTCCCCAGGACTGAGAACCACTGCTCTTCATTGGGACCTCTTCATATGTAGACTGGCTTTCATAGCGCTCTTTATCTGAGGACAGAAAACCTCACAAGAAACACACTTCATTATAGTCAAATTACACCACACTGAATATTATGTTACTATTATCTCCGTCCTCACTTCTAGGGACAGGAACTACACAAAAGTACCTGCCCTATCCAGAATAGCCTCCTCTCTCACTGACAGTTGGGGCTGCTATCCTTTCACCCTCCTCCATGGCTGGTAGCTAGCTACCTACAAATGCATTTGGAGTTTGTTTTTTACAGTGATAAATACATCAAGATAGCTAATATGAAGTTAGGTAGCTGGTGATATTTAATTCACTTAGCTATCTATCTATACAGACTGGTTACCTATTTAGATGTGATATGAAAGTATTGTGTGAAATTATTTTGATGTGATATGAAAGTATTGTGTGAAATAATTGTTATGTGATATGAAAGTATTATGTGAAATTATTTTGAGGAGTAACGGGGGCAGAGAATCAGGAGTAGAAACAATAACAAAGCGTACTCCCTGTCCGTTGAGAATCGATTCACATTTAGATGGAATATTTGACTATTTTAGCTGCCAGAGCCAGTCTACCCCTGAAAATAACATACAGTCCTTGGACCTTGAGGAGTAACGGGGACAGCAATCAGCAGTAGAAACAATAACAAAGCGTACTCCCTGCCCGTTTCGGTAAAAAGCTGAGGGATGGGGCTGGAGAAATGCAACCATCCATGATACCAGCATTATAGTTTTAACCATGTTTTGAGGATATACAGTGTTCGTTTATATTTACTGATAAACATTGGAGATAATATAAGCTTATATTTTGGGTTCTGATGGGGTACGACAGTTGAACTAAGCTCATGAGGCATTTATAAGTGAATTCTTAAAGAAACAGATGGGTACATATCATTAATGTATAAGTCCCAAAATGCTGATTGCCCCTTTAAGACTACATATTGGGCTAATCTAATAGGAGATATTGAGGACTACAGTATTTCAGGCATTGTCATTGGATGCATTTGATCAATTGTTAACGTTTTGTTGATGGTCCACTCTTGATGTTCTACACGTTACAGTGTAGCTTCAGCCATTCCTACAGAACAACATTAAAGTGTAGAAACCCTTTACTGCATATTGGTTCAACGACTGCAGAGACGGTACTTACTGGTGTTAAACAGATCTCCAACCTCCTCTTCTTTCACACCAAAAACTACATCCTCCTCCTCCTCTTTCACTCTGAACGCGTCTTCCTCTTCTTTCACTGTAACAGCCCCATCCTCTACTTCTTGTTTTACTGTGACAGCCTCTTCTTCCGCCTCCTCTTTCACCACAACGTTCAGCCACAGACCTCCTTTCTCCGTCCAGCAGACTGCCTCTTCTTTAACAAGAGGGGAGAAGTTTAGGGAGCTCATGTTCGGGGATGTTAGCTAGCTAGCTATCATTAGCGACTAGGCTAGTGCTAACTTAACCAGCCAGCTACTATAGCTGACTAATAACAAATAACGTAATATTAAATTAAATAGGTTAACAAGTAGATACGACAGAAGTGTGGCTAAAACACAGTAGCTAATATACACCGAAAGCGTCTAAATAGCTTGAATCTTTCGGCTATGTTGGCTAGCAAGCTACCGAGGTGGTTGACGAGCTGTTTATGAAGAACCGTCCACTAGATTATACGTCACGCTGGCAGCGTCGCCTGAAAGACGCACATCGCCGTCTGCTGACTGGAGGGGAAACGCAGTTGAGGATCATATTTTATTTTCAGACAAAGATTATTTTACATGGATTTAATTAAATAATACCATTATATTGAGACATACAAAGACAGGAATGTGTTGATTGATTAGTGCGAATAAAAAATGTTTACTACAGCACATTTAAGGCAGTTTCATCAAGTTATACTACATCTAAATTAGCAGCTAGCTACTGTAGATCTATACTGCTCCTACATGGTGTAACAATACATCATGTAGATGTATATAATGAACAGACTAGGTCTATACTGCTCCTACATGGTGTAACAATACATCATGTAGATGTATATAATGAACAGACTAGGTCTATACTGCTCCTACATGGTGTAACAATACATCATGTAGATGTATATAATGAACAGACTAGGTCTATACTGCTCCTATATAATGAACAGACTAGGTCTATACTGATCCTACATGGTGTAACAATACATCATGTAGATGTATATAATGAACAGACTAGGTCCATACTGCTCCTACATGGTGTAGCAATACATCATGTAGATGTATATAATGAACAGACTAGGTCTATACTGCTCCTACATGGTGTAACAATACATCATGTAGATGTCATCATGGGGTATTGTGATGTCATTATAGGGTATTGTGATGTCATTACGTCATCATGTGGGACTTTAAGGCAATGCTGTTGTTGGTGAGTAAATTGTTTTACTCCACTGCTTCCTACACTTTAAGTAAAGTGAAGGCGACTATTTGAGCCTCAGCCTTGATTTAAAATTTTATGGAATGTTAATAACTTTCATTGTCTTCAATGAAAAATTACCTTTCAAAAATGGAATGCAACATTGTATGGAACATTACTGTCAAGTGACTTGATGTCTACGGTGCCAAAGAGATTGATAGGTGGGAGTGTTGGGAGTGTCCAGTGTGTTTAATTTTAACGATAATAATGTCAAAATCCCACTTTTAACAACCATCAGAACTGGTTAAAAAAAGGTTGCATCCCAACGTGGCAATAAACAGCAACGTGACGCGTCACAATGAACTCAAACGGTTTACCATTGGAACACTTGATGTAATTAAATCAAACGTTTTACCATTGGAACACTTGATGTAATTAAATCAAACGTTTTACCATTGGAACACTTGATGTAATTAAATCAAACGTTTTACCATTGGAACACTTGATGTAATTAAATCAAACGGTTTACCATTGGAACACTTGATGTAATTAAATCAAACGTTTTTACCATTGGAACACTTGATGTAATTAAATCAAACGTTTTACCATTGGAACACTTGATTCACATTCTCCATGGTTGTCTCCAGCATGCTAAAGCGTTCACAGCTGGCGATCCCTCATCGTGATTGGTTGTTCCCCACCATTTGCAACAACGTCCCTGAACACCATCACTATCTTTCCTTCATGGATCTCCTGCATGTTTACATATCTGGCATTACTCATCTCATATGTATATACTGTATTCTATCCTATTCTACTGTATCTTAGTCTGTGTATTACTCATCTCATATGTATATACTGTATTCTATCCTTTTCTACTGTATCTTATTCTATGCATTACTCATCTCATATGTATATACTGTATTCTATTCTATTCTACTGTATTTTAGTCTATGTATTACTCATCTCATATGTATATACTGTATGCTATCCTATTTTACTGTATCTTAGTCTATGTATTACTCATCTCATATGTATATACTGTATTCTATTCATTAACAAATACTAAGAGGGACCAAGAGTCTGTTGATTGGTCAGTCATTGGATTCATTTGTTGAAATCAAATCAAGCTTTATTTATGCAGCACATTTCAGACATGGATGCAACACAATGGCTTCACAGGAAAAAACAGTGAAAATAAACAGAAATATTGAGGATAAAAAAAAACGAAGAACAACTAACTAATGAGCATTGCAAAGGAAATGCCATTGATTCAAATATTAACAATATGATGCTACATCCAACCCAAAACATAACTTGTTTTTTAGGATGGGCTCTGAAAGACACTACGGGGGCATCGATTGAAAATTGACTGGTAACAACTGGGACCTAAAAGACACCCACCATGACACCCACTAAATCTGCCCAAGAAGAGGCAAACAAAAGAAAAACCCACACCAAACTTAAAGACAGGAAGCAAACCAAAAAGGTGGAGCAACTAAAGGTGTTGCGTACAACGTGCTAACGAGCTATACGCAATAAAGCCTGTAACACCTTCCCCCCTTAAGACAACAAATATATCCTATATTTTTGTTGGACAAGTTTGCTCACCACCAACAGAAAACAACTTCCATTTCACATTATAATCAACTACAATGCATCACCAATATAAACATGGTGTCTACTGGCAGTCAACAATTAGAAACAAGAAAAAAAAACATTTCTAAATAATAATATACAATCGTAACTTTTCTCCTTTTTCTTTCTATAGAATTCAAAAACTCACTAGCTTCTAGCTACTATTTTCTAGAACTCTCATCTTCCTAAAACTCACTAGCTTCTAGAACTCTTGTACTCTTGGAACGAGCCCAAACAAAACTCATCTCCAATACGGAAAACCGTGCAGTCAAAATAAATTGTGATCCATGGCAACGCACTGGCTAAACGCAAAACACAAATATTTTTGACTGCCCCCCGTGGAGACAATCAGCAACCAGGTTGTCCTTACCGCGGACGTGTCTGATTTCAAGAAGAAACTCCTGCAATATCCAGTAACTTTCCACCTCACTGCGGAGCTTCTCTCTCTTTTCAGGGTTCACTAGATAGGCATGTTGTTGGATCTGGGTCCAGTCCCCAATGTCATGCTCTAGTACATTTGGTTTGGCACATGTGAGAATTAACCTTGATATTCTAAAAGCACAATGTCAATATAATTGTCAGTTGGTTGCATAAATAATTATCATTACCAAATGTTACATAAAATGTAAATATGAAATATTTGGTTGCATAGTTGCTAGGTGGGATAGCCCCAATGTCAAAACACAGTTTAACATGTCCAAATCAATAACCAATATGCAGAAACAGTTTGGGATCAACTGAAAACCTAACATGTGGTATTTACACAAACATCGGCCACAATAATAATATTTTTAAAAACAAGCACCAGAAACGCTGTTGTTTTGACAAGTAGCAATAAATCACTGATATCGATTAGGGGGGAAATCAGGTTGTACTTGCTGTTGAAACTAACAACTAAAAAAACACATGGAAATGGGAGATATATTTTATCTCACTGGTTAGAGGACAACCTGCAGCTACATATTGGAGTGATGCATTTAAATGTAGGGGTCGCTAAACAAAGGAACACAACACTTATTTGTCATCACTCATCGATATCATCATATCATGTCAAAATTAATTGTGTAACAGAAGGGAGATGAGGTTACGCGTCCTGTTAAAACTAAAAGCTCAAAAAACACACAGAATATGGGAATAATGTGTACATCCCTGATTAGAGGACAATTTGTAGAAAATAGATCGCTACATTTCGAAGTGTTGCATTATGATTCAAGTGGGTCATCAACATGGTAAGTGTAACACAGCTCTTTTTGTGTTAGTCACTTTTTGTTAAATTACATAAATAGTACTCTTTCAATTCAGAGCCTGGATTTTCCCCCTGAGGCTAATATCCATATCATGTTGAAATCAATAGAACAGGGGACAAACGTTTAGGGTTCTACATTGTGACATCATTTAAATACTCCTACTACAATGTTACATCATTCTACATTGTGACATCATTTAATTGATATCATGAAACAACTCCATGTATTTTCTGATGTTTAATCAGAGATCTTTTATCAGTGTACCTCTTCCCACATTGATCACAGCTATGAGGTTTCTCTCCCGTGTGTATTCTCTGGTGTACAGTCAGAGAGCTAGATGTAGTAAAACTCTTCCCACATTGACCACAGGTATAAGGTTTATCTCCTGTGTGTGTTCTCTGGTGTACAGTCAGAATGCTAGATGTAGTAAAACTCTTCCCACATTGACCACAGGTATAAGATTTATCTCCTGTGTGTATTCTCTGGTGTGATGTCAGCTGGCCAGATCGACCAAAACTCTTTCCACATTGATCACAGCTATAAGGTTTCTCTCCTGTGTGTATTCTCTGGTGTAGAGTCAGAGTGCTTGATGTAGTAAAACTCTTCCCACATTGATCACAGCTATAAGTTTTCTCTCCTGTGTGTGTTCTCTGGTGTAGAGTCAGTTGGGCAGATGTAGTAAAACTCTTCCCACATTGATCACAGCTATAAGGTTTCTCTCCTGTGTGTGTTCTCTGGTGTAGAGTCAGTTGGGCAGATGTAGTAAAACTCTTCCCACATTGACCACAGCTATAAGATTTCTCTCCTGTGTGTATTCTCTGGTGTAGAGTCAGAGTGCTAGATTGACCAAAACTCTTCCCACATTGAGTACAGCTATAAGATTTCTCTCTTGTGTGACATCAAGCTGCTTAGGTGAATAAAACTCTTCCGACATTCATTACAGCTATATGGTTTCTCTCCTGTGTGTGTTCTCTGGTGTTATATCAGGCTGCTTAGCTGAGTAAAACTCTTACCACATTGAGTACAGCTATAAGATTTCTCTCCTGTGTGTATTCTTTGGTGTAGAGTCAGAGTGCTAGATTGACCAAAACTCTTCCCACATTGACCACAGCTATATGGTTTATCTCCTGTGTGTGTTCTCTGGTGTGATATAAGGTTGCTTAGCTGAGTAAAACTCTTACCACATTGAGTACAGCTAAATGGTTTCTCCCCTGTGTGTGTTCTCTGGTGTATTTTCAGATGGCCAGATGTAACAAAACTCTTCCCACATTGATCACAGCTATACGATTTCTCTCCTGTGTGTGTTCTCTGGTGTGATATCAGTCTGGTTGAATGAGTTAAACTCTTCCCACATTGACAGCTATAAGGTTTCTCTACTGTGTGGATTTTCTGATGAATTTTAATGCCTGCTGAGGAGGTGAATCTCTTCCCACAGTCAGAGCAGCAGTGAGGTTTCTTCCCTGTGGATCTCCGCTGGTGTTTCTTGAAGTGTTCTGATCTGGAGAGACTCTTCTCTGCCTCGTCAGGATCATGAGGTTGTTGAGGCTCCCCAGAGGACCCACGGTAGTCCCGTCTCTCTCCTGTGTGAACAACAAAGTCAGACAGATGGTTAAAGGCCCACAACAGGGGAAATCTACTGTAAAAAGTGATGCCAACAGCGTAGCCATGATGTTGTACAACAATTGACGTCTGTAATGAATGTAATGATTATTTGAAATTTGTCTTAAAATGAGCAAGAACAGTCATATTTTGTCTTGTTTTCACATTAGTAGTAACATCTAAGATTGTAGACTTGAAATAAGTTATTCATGTTGTTGAAACTCTAAGCACTGTGCCAGACGACTTTGGTCTCCGATATAGGCCCCTTTCTGTGTTTGCTAAAATTGTATGTAGTATATCTGCCTGGAGCGAAAATGGTGAGCAAATATTTTAGTTTTCCACAAAGTATTCTGAATGTGAATATGGGAAAACTCAGGGGAGTAACCTCCATTTCCAGGTTGCTTATGAGTGCATTTCACACTACTTTGGATTATAATTGTAAGGCTCGTTTGAATGTCCTGCTTAATCTAATGTTTGTGTCATCCTCGCAAATCAACCGCTTTGTACTTAAAAAACCCTTCAACCAGTAAAATGCTCTTTGTCTAGCTTTTCCATCAGCCTGACAATAAGGGTTTGTACACTGCTTGCCAAATTGGTCCATAACTTCACCTAACAACAAATATACCTGTAATGAACGAAGAAGCACTTTGGTTGTTATTGCATGATTGCAAAAATTCCACTAGGCTACTCTGTAATGTGTTGTCATTCTAAATGTCCTTAATAAAGGAAAATAGCTCTGTGTGTTGTACAATAGCCTATCCATCAAAGAACAGTTCTCTACACATTATGAGCTAAGTATCTCTGTGTTCAAACAGACTAACGAGAACCTACTGTAAATCAAGTAGACAATAACATTATAAACATCAATTTGTTAGGGATGTTGGATCCAACGTGGAGCACGACATAACTGTCTTTACCAGAGTAATGAATGAAGAAGCACTTTGGTTGTTGTTGCATGTTGTGATGTTTGTCATGTGACTGTCATTCAGAAAATGATTTCCTGGATCAGCTGATGATAGTTGAACATGTGACTAACTAAACAGCTACAGTATTAAGAATGATGCGTAATTATTGAAGAACCGCGTTCATGACAGTATCCATTTGGGTGGTGTCAATAAAGTTAAGGTAACTCTCTGTTAGAACCATTGGGTTTAGCCAACTCTGAAATGATTTAGTATTTCTGTGCCCATGAAAACTGTTTCCCCAGCGTAACATAAAGAGACACTAAATGATACATAGTTCGAGTGCATTTCAGAATTTAAAAAACTGGCTTTACTTAGTTATTTTTTTTTAAACTTAGCAATGTCAATAAAAATGTTTCTTTATAATTTAATTTAAATAGAATGTAGATTAACCACAGAGAATGATGTTGAGATACAAAGACTATTATAAATTAAATGAAACTATTCCAATAAAATGTGAATATGAAAATCACAATTGGCACCAGATCAGTAGAAACGGTCAGTTAACTTGGCACCAAATGGAAAAGGTTTCTGACTGAAACTATAGGAGCATAACGACTGCTGGTGTAGTCTATTATCAGAAACTATAGGAGCATAACGACTGCTGGTGTAGCCTATTACCAGAAACTATAGGAGCATAATGACTGCTGGTGTATTCTATTACCAGAAACTATAGGAGCATAACGACTGCTGGTGTAGCCTATTACCAGAAACTATAGGAGCATAACATCAGAATTTACGAAGGCCAGCAGCAGCGGGAGGAGTAGGCTAAAGAAGAAGGTTTTTCTGATGGTTAGGCTATCTTGTTTCAGAGGGGTGTCATCAATAGCCCATAATGACAAAGTGAAAACCGTTAAAAACCCAAAATACCTTATTATTATTATTAAAAAAAAATAAAAAATTATCCCATTTTCTCCACAATTTTCGCGGTATCCAATCGCTAGTAATTACTATCTTGTCTCATCGCTACAACTCCCGTACGGGCTCGGGAGAGATGAAGGTCGAAAGCCATGCGTCCTCCGAAGCACAACCCAACCAAGCCACACTGCTTCTTAACACAGCGCGCATCCAACCCGGAAGCCCAATGTGTCGGAGGAAACACCGTGTACCTGGCCCCCTTGGTTAGCACGCACTGCGCCCAGCCCGCCACAGGAGTCGCTGGAGCGCGATGAGACAAGGATATCCCTACCGGCCAAACCCTCCCTAACCCGGATGACGCTATGCCAATTGTGCGTCGCCCCACGGACCTCCCGGTCGCGGCCGGCTGCAACAGAGCCTGGGCGCGAACCCAGAGACTCTGGTGGCGCAGTTAGCACTGCGATGCAGTGCCCTAGACCACTGAGCCACCCGGGAGGCCCCAAAAATACCTTATTTACTTAATTATTCAGACCCTTTGCTATCAGACTTTTTATTTGTTGGCTTTATGTAGGCTATTTTTTTACATAATTGGCAATAAAAGTTACTTTTAGATTTGTATAATTTTCATTTAGATTTAGATGGAATAAAGATTAATCACAGAATGATTTTGAGATACTATTATCAATGAAATTAAACTGTTTCAGTAAAAGTAAAATGTGCAAATGAAAATCATAACCAGATCAGTAGAAATGGTAAGATACATTTGCACTCCAAATGTAGGTTGCTGACTGCTTGTGTAGCCAATTACCAGCAACGTCAGAATGTATGAAGGACAGCAGGAGTTGGTTCAGGAAGAGTTTCTTCTCTTCTGGTTGGGCGATATTGATGTAATGGCATGAAAATAAATTGGCTGAATATTATACAATAACTTATCAACAGCTCTAACAATTTGACCCCCACAGGAAATCTACACTGGCAATTCTAGAATATACTATATAGCCTAGAAACCGGTTCAACTATCACTATGACATCATGGATGAATTCTAGAATATACTATATATCCTAGAAACCTGGTTAAACTTTCATTATGACATCATGGATGAATTCTAGAATATACTATATAGCCTAGAAACCTGGTTAAACTATCATTATGACATCATGGATGAATTCTAGAATATACTATATATCCTAGAAACCTGGTTAAACTATCATTATGACATCATGGATGAATTCTAGAATATACTATATATCCTAGAAACCTGGTTAAACTATAATTATGACATCATGGATGAATTCTAGAACATACTATATATCCTAGAAACCTGGTTAAACTATCATTATGACATCATGGATGAATTCTAGAATATACTATATATCCTAGAAACCTGGTTAAACTATCATTATGACATCATGGATGACCAGTCCTTGTATTCATAGTGTATTGAATTCAGGGGGTCGCCCTGAGCTGAACTCAAACCTGGGTCCAGTGACTCTCAAGATAACACCTTATAACTGTTACACCAAGATGTCTGAACTTCTTGACGAGGTCCCTAGGTTTTGGGTTAAGGTTGATACAATAGCTTTCTCTATGAATTTGAGAGTGGTTATATTTCTCCAACCCCCATCCCTCAGCTGTTTACCAAACCAAGTCTCTGGGCAGCCATTTTGTTTCTGTTTAAATCCTAGGTTGTCTCTTTAAAAATGCCACACAACAAACAACCAATCTGCAGTTGAAACAATAACAAAGCTGTAATTCTACTACTGTTTTGCTAATAAGATGATGATGGGGTTGGAGAAATGTAACTACTCTCAAATTCATAGACAGACCAATAGATGCAAGGACTGTCCATCCATGATATCGACATTATAGTTTTAACTATGTTTTGAGGCTTTACAGTGTTGATTTACATTGTTTCTAAACATTGGAGTAAAAAAAAGCTTATTTGGGGTTCTGATGGGGTACAACAGTTGAACTAAGCTCATGAGGCATGTGTTATATTCTTTAAGAATCAATGGCTATAAATACATAATATATATATATAAATAAATACATTTAAAAGTCAAAATATGGATGTAGCAATTGCAGATTTCTGCTTTAACACCAAGCACACCACACATCAGTTCAACTTCCAACCACAGAGTTTGTGCTTCTGTTAAGACAGTACTTACGTTCATCGTCAGTCTCCTCTTCTTTCACTGAAACTTCGTCATCCTCATTCACTCTGAACGCGTCTTCTTCTTCTTTAACTGAAACGTCTTTCTCTTCTTCTTTCACGGTAACAGCCTCATCCTCTACTTGTTTTTGTATAACAGCCTCCTCTTCCTCCTCCTCTTTCGCGAGAGCTTCTTTCTCCATCCAGCAGACCTTCTCTTCTTCAACAGGAACGGGGTTAAGTTTGAGACTGGAGCTATGAGGCATGTACTGAAGTCGCTAAGCGGTATTATTCAAAGCAGTGTCACTTTATCAGCAGCACGTGATCAATGACGTCTGAAGAATAATTTCGTCGAACACCTAATTGGTTTGGTATTGGGCTCGTTCGACATTGCAGCCGACAGTGCAGGTGGCTGCTGACAGCTGATTGACTAATTTACAAATCACCTTGCGTCATAAATAACTACTCATTATTATTTATGAATCAGTCAGCCAGTCACCGTTTACCCACAACGCAGCATGGATTTGATGCTCTCGAACACGGCCAGTGGTTTAATATATGACATAATGGCTACGCTGCTACGGCGTGTGACGTCATCTATAAAATGTGGCTGTTCTAAATTCTGTGTCGCTCAAAGCCTTGAGTAATGAACCTATTTTTGACACAATTGGCTGTAAAGCATCAATGCTTCAGGAAGCTGTGTTTCCCCATCACTACTTTTCAGCATGTTTTCTGAGAATTAGACTACGGGAGTTTTGTAACTTTTTCCACGTTGGCTTACTGTTAGTTGGGTTCTGATTGGTCTCCGGTAGTTGGTCTCGCTGACCATAACCGTGCTGGTTGGCTACGCTGTTTAGGCTAATAGCTAGTTGGCTAAATAGCTAACGTTAGCTGGCTGGTTAAGATAACTGCATATAGCTAACGTTAGCTGGCTGGCTAAGATAACAGCATATAGGTAATGTTAGCTGGCTGGCGTAGATAACTGCATATAGGTAATGTTAGCTGGCTGGCTAAGATAACTGCATATAGCTAATGTTAGCTGGCTGGCTAAGATAACTGCATATAGCTAATGTTAGCTGGCTGGCTAAGATAACTGCATATAGCTAATGTTAGCTGGCTGGCTAAGATAACTGCATATAGCTAATGTTAGCTGGCTGGCTAAGATAACTGCATATAGCTAATGTTAGCTGGCTGGCTAAGATAACTGCATATAGCTAATGTTAGCTGGCTGGCTAAGATAACTGCATATAGCTAATGTTAGCTGGCTGGCTAAGATAACTGCATATAGCTAATGTTAGCTGGCTGGCTAAGATAACTGCATATAGCTAATGTTAGCTGGCTGGCGTAGATAACTGCATATAGCTAATGTTAGCTGGCTGGCGTAGATAACTGCATATAGCTAATGTTAGCTGGCTGGCGTAGATAACTGCATATAGCTAATGTTAGCTGGCTGGCGTAGATAACTGCATATAGCTAATGTTAGCTGGCTGGCGTAGATAACTGCATATAGCTAATATTAGCTGGCTGGCGTAGATAACTGCATATAGCTAATGTTAGCTGGCTGGCGTAGATAACTGCATATAGCTAATGTTAGCTGGCTGGCGTAGATAACTGCATATAGCTAATGTTAGCTGGCTGGCGTAGATAACTGCATATAGCTAATGTTAGCTGGCTGGCGTAGATAACTGCATATAGCTAATGTTAGCTGGCTGGCGTAGATAACTGCATATAGCTAATGTTAGCTGGCTGGCGTAGATAACTGCATATAGCTAATGTTAGCTGGCTGGCGTAGATAACTGCATATAGCTAATGTTAGCTGGCTGGCGTAGATAACTGCATATAGCTAATGTTAGCTAGCTGGCTAAGATAACTGCATATAGCTAATGTTAGCTAGCTGGCTAAGATAACTGCATATAGCTAATGTTAGCTGGCTGGCTAAGATAACTGCATATAGCTAATGTTAGCTGGCTGGCTAAGATAACTGCATATAGCTAATGTTAGCTGGCTGGCTAAGATAACTGCATATAGCTAATGTTAGCTGGCTGGCTAAGATAACTGCATATAGCTAATGTTAGCTGGCTGGCTAAGATAACTGCATATAGCTAATGTTAGCTGGCTGGCTAAGATAACTGCATATAGCTAATGTTAGCTGGCTGGCTAAGATAACTGCATATAGCTAATGTTAGCTGGCTGGCTAAGATAACTGCATATAGCTAATGTTAGCTGGCTGGCTAAGATAACTTCATATAGCTAATGTTAGCTGGCTGGCTAAGATAACTGCATATAGCTAATGTTAGCTGGCTGGCTAAGATAACTGCATATAGCTAATGTTAGCTGGCTGGCTAAGATAACTGCATATAGCTAATGTTAGCTGGCTGGCTAAGATAACTGCATATAGCTAATGTTAGCTGGCTGGTGTAGATAACTGCATATAGCTAACATTATTTGCACCCCGCTAACTAGCTAGCCATTTCACATCGGTTACAAATGGTGAATGCTATCTGCGATTCTTGGGACATCCCTACCCTAAACCCTAACCTTAACCCCTAACTTAACCATTTTAAATGTCAACTTCAACAGGCTAGGGACGTCCCAAGGATGTATCGCTACCTGAAAATACATTATCTAAGTGATTGATAGTTGGTATTCAGCAATCATAAAGCCTTATTTACTTTAATGAACTACTAAAATAGTGATTTTGTCAGACAGCAGCTCTACACTTTATTGACTGACTGATCCATTCATCCTTCCATCCATCCTCAGCCTTCCTCTCCTCTGAAGACCCAGTGAGGGTGGAGCTCAGTCAGGGAGCTGTTGAGGGACTGGTTAGGAAGAACACTTCTACAGCCAGAGGTCACACATGGTTTAGATGGTAAATATTTATGTCCCCTTAGCGGTTCATCACGTAAGCTAAAGGGAGTATGTTCCTTCATCTATGTTTATTTACATTAGTGCAAATTGTCTACTGATATTGGTGTAATTTCTCACCCCATTTGGCTGTATGAAAGTTAATTTCCCCTCAGACACACACATTTGTTCTTTGCTTTTATGAAGGTAATTTGTGTAGAATGTACTTTTCCCCCACTCATTCACCCCACCTCTTTACGTTGCTTATTTATATTCAGTGGCCTGACTGCGTCCAGACTGTCAAAGACCCATCCTGTTAGATCTGAACCTAATGCAGCTTGGAGTGATCAGATGACAGAAGTCACATTTATGTGCCAGGTGTAACTGAGGCTGTAGACGCTCCATATCCATTACTTTGAGTGTTTTATATAATATGACTAAATGTGTTTCTGTGTTGCAGGGGCAGTCAAGAAATGGAACTGCAAGGCCACAGAACATGACATAAGCAGAGCTGTGGGAGACCACCTCAAGCTCCTGGTAGAGCCGGGGGTGGTGTTTACCACTCCACCACGCCTTCAGCAGGCTGGAAAAGTGGGATTGATCTGTTTGATCCATTTGTTTGTTTCAGTTTTCAGTAGTTGAATCCTTTGACGTATTGTTGATTTCAACAAATAGACTGGGTTGGTTGAAAAGTGATACAGTGATACAAAACGTACATTGACATAGTGGGATTATTATTATTATTATTTTCATACTAAGACCAAGATATGTGTTGCTTTTGGTCATTGGGTTCATTTGTTTTGCATCTCAATATGCATCAAATGCAATATGTTCAAATCAAGCTTTATTTATACAGCACATTTCAGACATGGATGCAACACAATGGCTTCACAGGAAAAAACTATGAAAATAAACAGAAATATTTAGAACACAAACATAAGAGGATAAAAAAACAATAACAACTTAAAGACTAATGAGCATCCTAAGGAAAAGCCATTGATTAAAATGTTACAATATTATTTGGATGCAATATCCAACCCAAAATATAAGCTTGTTTTTTAGGAGGGGTTCTGAAAGACACTATGGGGGTGTCCACTGGAAGTTGACTAGTAACAACTGGGACCTAAAAGACACCCACCATGAGACCCACTAAATATGCCCAAGACGAGGCAAACAAAAGAAAAACCCACACCAAACTTAAAGATAGGAAGCAAACCAAAAATGTGGCGCAACTAAAGGAGTTGACTCTCCACATCCATCAAGACAACTGGAGCACTGGGCCAGACACTCTTAAATAGAACCTGGACCAGCTCAGGTGAAATACCTTCCCACTAACGGGATGGAGAAGCCAGCACAGGTGTAACACATACTGACTAACGAGGTGACACCAATCAGTGTGCCCTACGTGCTAACGAGCTAAAGTCCAACCTCAAAACATAAATGGAAAAACCAAAGACTAACTAACACCTTAAGAGTTTGCTCACCAACAACAGAAAACAACTTCCATTTCACATTATAATCAACTACAATGCTTCACCGTCACCAATATAAACATGGTGTCTGTCTACTGGCAAACAACAATTAAAAACAATATTTATTTTTTATTATTCCCACAAAGATTTTTCTTTCTATAGATTCTAGAACTCTCGTCTTCCTAAAACTCACTAGCTTCTAGAACTCTCGTCCCCTTGGAACGAGCCCAAACAAAACTCATCTCCAATACGGAAAAACGTGCAGTAAAAATAAACTGTGATCCATGGCAATGCATTGGCTAAACGCAAAACATTTTGACTGCCCACCCTTGAGACAATCAGCAACCAGGTTGTCCTCACCACGGACATGTCTGATTTCAAGAGGCAACTCCTGCAATATCCGTAGTAACTTTCCACCTCACTGTGGAGCTTCTCTCTCTTTTCAGGGTTCACTAGATAGGCATGTTGTTGGATCGGGACCCAGTCCCCAATGTCATGCTCTAGTACATTTGGTTTGGCACATGTGAGAATTAACCCTGATATTCTAAAAACAGGGCAACAATGTCAATATAATTGTACCCAAAAAATTATTAGTTGGTTGCATGAATAATTTTCATTACTAAATGTTATATGAAATATTTGATTGCATAGTATTATTTTCAACGTCTTTTCAATTACATTTTGCTAGGTGGGATAGCCCCAATATCAAAACACAGTTTTAACGTGTCCAAATCAATAACCAATATGCAGAAACAGTTTGGGATAAATTGAAAACCTAACATGTGGTATATACACAAACATCTGCCACAATAGTCTTTTTAAAAACAAGCACCTTATAAACTGCATAAGCACCAGAAACACTGTTGTTTTGACAAGTAGCAATAAATCACTGATATCGATTAGGGGGGAAATCAGGTTGTACTTGCTGTTGAAACTAACACAACTAAAAAAACACATGGAAATGGGAGATATCTTTTACCTCACTGGTTAGAGGACAACCTGCAGAAGACAGTCAGCTACATTTTGGAGTGATGCATTTAAATGTAGGGGTCGCTAACTCATCGATATTATGTTGAAATCAGTTGATTCTGGATAGAGGACAACTCTTTTTTTGTTGGTCACTTTGTGTTAAATCACATAAATAGTACTCTTTCAATTCAGAGCCTGGATTTTCCCCCAATGAGCCTAATATCCATATCATGTTGAAACCAATTGATAAGGGGGCAAACGTTTAGGGTTCTACATTGTGACATTCTGACTGACTGACTGCAGAGTATATTAATATACTATATATTAAAACATTCTACATTGAGACATTAAAATACTCCTACTACAATGTTAAAACATTCTACATTGTGACATTAAGTAATTGATATCATGAAACAACTCCTTCATATATCAATTTTCTGATATTTGATCAGAGATCTTTTATCAGAGTATCTCTTGTCACATTGATCACAGCTATGAGGTTTCTCTCCTGTGTGTGTTCTATGGTGTATAGTTAGATAGCTAGAAGTAGAAAAACTCTTCCCACATTGATCACAGCTATAAGATTTCTCTCCTGTGTGTGCTCTCTGGTGTATAGTTAGATAGCTAGAAGTAGAAAAACTCTTCCCACATTGATCACAGCACGGATTCTCTCCTGTGTGTGTTCTATGGTGTATAGTTAGATAGCTAGCAGAAGAAAAACTCTTTCCACATTGATCACAGCTATATAGTTTCTCTCCTGTGTGTGTTCTATGGTGTATAGTTAGATAGCTAGCAGAATAAAAACTCTTCCCACATTGACCACAGCTATAAGGTTTCTCTCCTGTGTGTATTCTCTTGTGCACTGTCAGATGGCCAGATCGAACAAAACTCTTCCCACATTGATCACAGATAAACGGTTTCTCTCCTGTGTGTATTCTCTGGTGCACTGTCAGAGAGCTAGATTGACTAAAACTCTTCCCACATTGATTACAGCTATAAGATTTCTCTCCTGTGTGTGTTCTATGGTGTGTAGTTAGGCGGCTAGATTTAACAAAACTCTTCCCACATTGATCACAGCTATAAGGTTTCTCTCCTGTGTGAATTCTTTGATGTATTTTAAGGTGTGATGAGTAGTTGAATCTTTTCCCACAGTCAGAGCAGCAGTGAGATTTCTTTCCTGTGGGTCTCTGCTGGTGTTTCTTGAGGAGTTCTGATCGGGAGAGACTTCTCTCTGCCTCGTCAGCATCATGATGTTGTTGAGGCGCCCCAGAGGATCCACGATAGTCACGTCTTTCTCCTGTGTGAACCACAAAGTCAGACAGATGGTTAAAGGTCCACAACAGCAGAAATCCACTGTTTATTTGAGGTAAAAGGTGATGCCCAGAGCATACCCATGAAGTTGTACAACAATTGACGTCTGTTAAATTTGAAAATTAAGCCAGTCAAGACAGCAACAATAGTCAGATTTAGTCTTGTTTTCACATTTAGTAGTAACATCGATGATTGCAGGCTACAAACACGTTTTTCAAGTTGTTGAAATCCTAAGCAGTGTGCCATATGACTTTTGGTCTCCAATATAGGCCCCTTTCTGTGTTTGCTAAAATTGCGGCACGAGGGCGATGCACACGCAATTTGGTTGCAGAAACTCCTCCCTGCTAATAAGGAAACCACTAGTTATGGATGTAGTATATCTGCTAATGAGGAAACCACTAGTTATGGATGTAGTATATCTGGTAATGAGGAAACCACTAGTTATGGATGTAGTATATCTGGTAATGAGGAAACCACTAGTTATGGATGTAGTATATCTGCTAATGAGGAAACCACTAGTTATGGATGTAGTATATCTGGTAATGAGGAAACCACTAGTTATGGATGTAGTATATCTGGTCATGAGGAAACCACTAGTTATGGATGTAGTATATCTGGTAATGAGGAAACCACTAGTTATGGATGTAGTGTATCTGGTAATGAGGAAACCACTAGTTATGGATGTAGTATATCTGGTAATGAGGAAACCACTAGTTGTGGATGTAGTATATCTGGTAATGAGGAAACCACTAGTTATAGATGTAGTATATCTGGTCATGAGGAAACCACTAGCTATGGATGTAGTATATCTGCTAATGATGAAACCACTAGCTATGGATGTAGTATATCTGGTAATGAGGAAACCACTAGTTATGGATGTAGTATATCTGGTAATGAGGAAACCACTAGTTATGGATGTAGTATATCTGGTAATGAAGAAACCACTAGTTATGGATGTAGTATATCTGGTAATGAGGAAACCACTAGTTATGGATGTAGTATATCTGGTAATGAGGAAACCACTAGTTATGGATGTAGTATATCTGGTAATGAGGAAACCACTAGTTAAGGATGTAGTATATCTGGTAATGAGGAAACCACTAGTTATGGATGTAGTATATCTGGTAATGAGGAAACCACTAGTTATGGATGTAGTATATCTGGTAATGAGGACACCACTAGTTATGGATGTAGTATATCTGCCTTGAGCAAAAATGGTGAGCAAAGATTTTAGTTTTTCACAATGTATTCTGAATGTGAATGGGGGAAACTCAGGGGAGTAACCTCCATTTCCAGGTTGCTTATGAGTACATTTCACACTACTTTGGATTATAATTGTAAGGCTCGTTTGAATGTCCTGAGTAATGTTTGCTACAGTATTAAGAATTGTTTTATATAGAATTATTGAAGAACCGCAGTATCTATTTGGGTGTTGTCAATAAAGTTAAGATTTTATTTTAAATGTTTTTTTATTTTTTATTTCACCTTTATTTAACACAGTGTGCAAAGAAGGGCCAGATGTATACAGAATGGTGTGGTCTGCGTAGAGGTGGATCAAGGAATCAACCGCAGCAAGAGCAACATCATTGGTATATACAGAGAAAAGAGTCGGTCCGAGAATGGAACCCTGTGGTACCCCATAGAGACTGCCAGAGCTACAGACAACAGGCCCTCCGATTTGACACACTGAACTCTGTCTGAGAAGTCGTGGGTGAACAAGGCGAGTCAGTCATTTGAGAAACAAAGGCTGTTAATTCTGCCGATAAGAATATGGTGATTGACAGAGTCGAAAAGCCTTGGTCAGGTTGATGAAGACGGCTGCACAGTACTGTCTTTTATCGATGGTGGTTATGATATCGTTTTGTACCTTGAGCGAGGCTGAGGTGCACCCGTGACCAGCTCGGAAACGGGATTACACAGCGGAGAAGGTACGGTGGGATTCGAAATGGTCAGTGATCTGTTTGTCAACTTGGCTGTCGAAGACTTTGAAAAGGCAGTGCAGGATGGATATAGGTCTGTAACAGTTTGGGTCTAGGGTGTCACCCCTTTTGAAGAGGGGGCTTTCCAATCGTTAGGAATCTCGGACGATACTAAAGAGAGGTTGAACAGACTAGTAATAGGGGTTGCCACAATGGCGGCGGATCATCATCACAGCCAGGAGGAAAGCATGGCCAGCCATAGAGAAATGCTTATTGAAATTCTCGATTATCGTGGATTTATCGGTGGTGACAGTGTTTCCTAGCCTCAGTGCAGTGGGCAGCTGAGATTAGGTGCTCTTATTCTCCATGGACTTTACAGTGTCCCACAACTTTTTGGAGTTAGAGCTACAAGATGCAAATTTCTGTTCGAAAAAGCTTGCATTTGCTTTCCTAACTGACTGTGTGTATTGGTTCCTGACTTCTCTGAAAAGTTGCATATCGCGGGGACTATTCGATGCTAGTGCAGTACGCCACAGGATGTTTCTGTGCTGGTCGAGGGCAGTAAGGTCTGGAGTGAACCAAGGGCTATATCTGTTCTTAGTTCTACATTTCTTGCTTATTTAAGATGGTGAGGAATTTACTTTTAAAGAACAACCAGGCATCCTCTACCGACGGGAGGATACCAGGATACCTGGGCCAGGTCGATTAGAAAGGCCTGCTTGCAGAAGTGTTTTAGGGAGCGTTTGACAGTGATGAGGGGTGATCGTTTGATCGTTATCTAACTTCTCTAGGATAGGGGCCAGCAATTTCACGTTTGGATGAAAAGCATACCCAAATTCAACTGCCAGTTACTCATCCCCAGAAGATAAGATATGCATATTATTAGTAGATTTGGATAGAAAACACTCAGAAGTTTCTAAAAATGTTTGAATCATGTCTGTGTGTATAACAGAACTTATTTAGCAGGCGAAACCCCGAGAACTATACAGGCCATCTATGCAGTAGATTGCAACTCCTCCCCCTTTGGTAGTTCTATCTTGACGGAAAATGTTGTATATGGGGATAGAAATTTCCAAATTTTTGGTGGCCTTCCTAAGCCAGGATTCAGACACAGCAAGGACATCAAGGTTGGCGGAGTGTGCTAAAGCAGTGAGAAAAACAAACTTAGGGAGGAGGCTTCTGATGTTAACATGCATGAAACCAAGACTTTTACGGTTACAGAAGTCAACAATTGAGAGTGCCTGGGGACACACAAGGCCTGGGTTAACCTCTACATCACCCGAGGAACAGAGGAGTAGGATGAGGGTACGGCTAAAGGCTATCAGAACTGGTCATCTAGTGCGGTGTGAACAGAGAATAAAAGGAGCATAATGTAATGTACAGACAGGGTTTGGTAGGGTGCGGGTACAGTGGAGGTAAACCTAGGCATTGAGTGACGATAAGAGAGGTTGGATCTCTGGAGGCACCAGTTATGCTAGGTGAGGTCACCGCATGTGTGGGAAGTGGGACAAAAGAGTTCTCTGAGGCATGTTGAGTGGGACTAGGGGCTCCGCAGTAAAACAAAACAATGATAACTACCCTAAACAACAGTATACAAGGCATATTGACATTAGAGAGACATAAAGCGAGGCATAAAGCAATCACAGGTGTTGATTGGGAGAGCTAGCTAAGACAACAGTTAATCAGCTAAGACAACAAAAACACGTAAAATGGCGATGAATGGGCTGAGAGAGTCAGTTAATTACACACAGGGCCTGAGTTCGAGGCTGGGGCCAACAGAAACAAAATAAACAAAATGGAGAACCGTGATTAATGAACAGTCCGGCAGGCATCAGCTATGTAGCCAAGTGATCATAGGGTCCAGTGAACAGCAATATATGAACCAGGGAAGCCGCTAGGTAGTCATTACTATGCTAGCCGGGAGCCGCGCCTGGCTCGAGGCTAACTGGTGCTAGCTTCGGGACAAGGGTGTTAGCCACTGTAGCCAATCCGGTGCAAAGGTCCAGAACTTACGGCAGGAATCCGGTGATGTAGAGGCTTCTAGTCGTCTTAGTGAAGAGTCTGGGAGACATCAGCTGTGTAGCCGAGTGATCATAGGGTCCACTGAGCAGGCCGGGAGATGGGCCTGGCTCAAGGATAGCTTAGGGGCTGGGCCACTCGGCGGCAGCTAGCTAGCTGCGATTATCCGGTGTAATGGTCCAGAGCTTACGGCAGGAATACGGTGATGTAGTGGAGAAAAACAGTCCGATATGCTCAGGGTTGATATCGCGCTGTGCAGACTGGCAGGTACTATCCAGGCTAAAAGCGGCTGGTGTCTGAGCTAAAAAGGTAAAGGCCTTTAGCAGTGGCTAACAATGACTAAATATCTAGTAGCTAATTAGCTGGTTAGCTTCTGATGGCTAGCTGCTGATGGAGGTTCTAGCTATAAGGTCTAAAAAAAAAAAAAAAATGCTGATCCGTATCATAATGGGTGAGGCTGGTTGCCGGAAGGTATATTTAATTTAAAAATGGAAAAAGATTAAAATATATTGCAATATATACAAAAAGACGAAAAATACATACCATTTACAACAAACAGGTCTTAATGCTACACCATCTTGGATTACAAGATGACTCAGTTAAAACCATTGGATTTAGCAAACTCTGAAATTATTTAGTATTTCTGTGCCCATGAAAACTGTTGCTTTTCAGAATACAAAAAAACTGTCCTACAGCAAGATCCAGTATTTCAGTTGAAGTTCATCATATGACAACCTTAACGCTATGACTATAACTACTGTTCCCTGAAGGAGGGAAACTAGGTACAACATACTATTAAATCCACGCCTCGCTGGAAGCACCACCGTCCACAGGTGATGAGAGTGAGGCTTGGATTTATTCCTTAAAATGTAATGCCGCTCTTCACCAACCCAGGAAAGGGGGGGGACAAACAGGTGTTGAACCTCGATTCCCTCCTTAAGGGAAGAGTAATTATAATCAAAGTTACACTCCCTTTCAGTCATTCAACTTCGGTACAACATACTACGGGGAAATACAATCATTCCCGATGCCGACCCCTACGGATACTAAATGAAACAGCCCATGGCAGACCACCCAGACTTCACCCTACAATATGCGCCAGTTTTGTCAGTTTATTTGTTGTCTTTTGTTTGAAACACTCCTGTCAATGTTGAGTAAGGACACACACACCTGATTACACATATAGTAGTAGGACTAGTCTACCTGGCCGGCACACAAATGTAGGCCTATAAATGTGCCCATTTGGGGATGTCTGATAGTATTTCACATTGTCTTAACGCTGCACCACTAATGAGTTGTGGAGCTTCTCAAAGTAACTTTTTCCTCACCTCCAAACAGCAAGCAAACAAAATCTAATCAAAATCAATTAAAAATGACAATAGTTCCTCAAAGTAAAACAGCAAGTAAAAATCACAATCAAATGCAAAAAAATCAAAATCAATTGTGAATGACAATAGTTCCTCAAAGTATTTTCGTAAAATATTTCCAGCTCTCACCCTTTCGATAACCACTCAGCATTAAAGGGAAAAACGTAATTCTATGATCCAGTGGAAATGTCATAAAATACCTGATTACTTCTTATCCTTTGCACAAATAGCCTATAGCTGTGTCTGTCCAGAACTCACTGGAGCAGGAAACTGAGGGCCTAGAATATTTTATATAATGTTGCTAGCTTGCTATCCGAGTTTCCTGACCCAGTTGATAGTTGAAACAATGTTTCAAGTTTGTAGTAGACAGGCCATGTGCAGCCAATGTGATTTCTAGGATATTTATTTTTATCAGGATATTTTCTACCTGCAGAATGCAATGTTTTTATTTGTTGGCTTTATGTCGGCTATCTTTACATAGTTGGCATCTAGAATTCATCATGATGTCACAATGGCAATAACAGTTACTTTTAGATTTGTATAATTTTCATTTAGATAGAATGTAGATTAATCACAGACAATAATTTTGAGATACTATTATAAATTAAATGAAACTGTTCCAGTAAAATGTGCATATGAAAATCATAACTGGCACGCAGATTGGTAGAAATGGTCAGATAAATTACTAGTCTATTAGTCTATCTATCTGTAGTCTATTAGTCTATTACTGCAAACCTCAGGAGCAAAACGGCAGAATTTACGAAGTCCAGCAGCGGAGGGGGGACTCCCTCTGGTCGGGTTGTGTTGACGACCGGCTCCCTCTGGTCAGGTTGTGTTGACGACCGGCTCCCTCTGGTCAGGTTGTGTTGACGACCGGCTCCCTCTGGTCAGGTTGTGTTGACGACCGGCTCCCTCTGGTCAGGTTGTGTTGACGGCCGGCTCCCTCTCGTCAGGTTATGTTGACGACCGTCTCCCTCTGGTCGGGTTATGTTGAGGACCGGCTCCCTCTGGTCGGGTTATGTTGACGACCGGCTCCCTCTGGTCGGGTTATGTTGACGACCGGCTCCCTGTGGTCGGGTTATGTTGACGACCGGCTCCCTGTGGTCAGGTTATGTTGACGACCGGCTCCCTCTGGTCAGGTTATGTTGACGACCGGCTCCCTCTGGTCAGGTTATGTTGACGACCGGCTCCCTCTGGTCAGGTTATGTTGACGACCGGCTCCCTCTGGTCAGGTTATGTTGACGACCGGCTCCCTCTGGTCAGGTTATGTTGACGACCGGCTCCCTCTGGTCAGGTTATGTTGACGACCGGCTCCCTCTGGTCAGGTTATGTTGACGACCGGCTCCCTCTGGTCAGGTTATGTTGATGACCGGCTCCCTGTAGTCAGGTTATGTTGGCGAGCGGCTCCCTCTAGTTATGACTTCGAGTCATTTGTGTGTCTTAATTATTTAATCAAACAGAATGCTTAAAGCATCATACAAGTTCAGTACATACAGATTTTATAAAAACACATGGGGCGATTGGTAGAAAGAACAGATGACTCTTGGTTGACCAAGATGTCTTTTAGTTGGGGACAGCACTAGAACATGATTTTGGGGATCCGAGGTGGCGCAGCGGACAGTTCATGTCAGTGCTTGAGGCGTCACTACAGACACCCTGGATCAAATCCAGGCTGTATCACAACCGGCCGTGATTGGGAGTCCCATAGGGCGGCGCACAATTGGCCCAGCACCGTCCAGTGTAGGCAGTCATTGTAAATAAGAATTTGTTCTTAACTGACTTGCCTAGTTAAATAAAGGTTACATTTAAATAAATAAATAGTGTTTCTTGACAAACCATTTTTTACAAATCTGTCAAGGCACCAACTTTGAGAAGGGTTTAAAACAAAGGTTTCAAACCAATTCATGAATGTAATTGCATCTAGGTATGTCTTGCCATTAATGTAAAGGCATGAAAAAAAATTGGCTGAATATTATACAATGACTTAACAGCTCTAATCATTAGCCTCCACAGGAAATCTACACTGGCAATTCTAGAATATACTATATAGCCTAGAAACCTGGTTAAACTATCACTATGACATCATGGATGAATTCTAGAATATACTATATATCCTAGAAACCTGGTTAAACTATCATTATGACATCATGGATGAATACTAGAATATACTATATATCCTAGAAACCTGGTAAAACTATCATTATGATATCATGGATGGCCAGTACTTGTATTCATAGTGTAGTGAATTCAGGGGGTTGCCCTGAGCTGAACTCAAACCTGGGTCTAGTGACCGTCAAGCCAACACCTTATAACTGTTACGCCAAGATGTCTGAACTTCTTGACGAGATCGCTAGGTGTTGGGTTACGGTTGCTACAATAGCTTTCTCAATGAATTTGAGAGTGGTTACATTTCTCCAGCCCCCATCCCTCAGCTGTTTACCAAACCAAGTCTCTTGGCAGCCATTTTGTTGCTGTTTAAATCCTAGGTTGTCCCTTTAAAAAAGCCACACATCAATCAACCAATCTGAAGTTGAAACAATAACAAAGCAGTCATTCCACCACTGTTTTGGTAATAAGATGATGATGGGCCTGGAGACACTTAAGTACTCTCAAATTCATAGACAGACCTATGGATGAAAGGACTGACCATCCATGATATCAACATTATAGTTTTAACAATGTTGAGGCTGTTGATTTACATTGTTTCTAAACATTGGAGTAAAAAAAGCTTATTTTTGGGTTCTGATGGGGAACAACAGTTGAACTAAGCTCATGATGCATGTGTTATATTCTCCAAGAATCAATGGTTATTACAGATTTCCCTTTTAACACCAAACATCAGTTCAACAACTGCAGAGTTTGTACCTCTGTATTTAAGACAGTACTTACCAGTGGTAATCACGGCCCGGTTTCTCAAAACCATCTTATGGCTAAGTTCATCTTTAGAACCACTGGATGCCTTAAATTGCGTTTGGGAAATCGGGCCCAGATATTCAGTTTCTTCCTCCTCTTCTTCCGATGAGACCGTAAACTCCCCATCCTCCGCTTTCACTTCAAAAACTGAATCGTCCTCATCTTTTACTGTAACACCCTCCTCCTCTTTCACTGTAACGTCTTTCTCTTCTTCTTTCCCTGTAACAACCTCACCCTCTACTTGTTTTTGTATTGTAACATCCTTCTCTTCCTCCTCCTCTTTGATGAGAGCTTCTTTCTCCGTCCAACAGACCGTCTCTTCTTCAGCAGGAAGAGAGTAATTTAGTGAACTCATGGTCGGAGATGTTAGCTAGCTAGGCTAATGCTAACTTAACCAGCCCGCTAGCTGAATAATAACAACAGCACCGTAAATATGAAATTAAATAGGATAACTAACCAACTAGACGACAGACAAGGGTTTAAAATACAGTGGCTAATATACACTAAAGCGTCTAAAGAGCTTTATGGGTTCGCCTACTTTGGCTAGCAAGCTACCGAGGTGGCGGACTAACTGTTGCTGCTGCTGAAAGAAGCGTTCCGTCCACTAGATTATACGTCACACTAACAGCATTGCGTTCCGTCCACTAGATTATACGTCACACTAAACGCATTGCCTTAAAATCGCACACCGCCATCTGCTGACTGGAGTGGGTAACGCTCAGTCTGAACCTCTGACTGCGATGGAGATGTGCGACTTTAAGACAATGACGCTAGTGTGACGTAAAATATATATTATAATGTTCAGACAAAAAGTTAGTGTAGGAAGCATGAGTTTTTACTCACCAGTGTAACAATACAGTGTGGTTAAAGACTTAGTAACTTAGTTGTGTTCACGATCTGGTTCCCTATACGCACAACCAGTTTTGTTTTTGAATTATCACATATGTATTCATTTTTTATTTTTATTTATTTATTTCACCTTTATTTAACCAGGTAGGCAAATTGAGAACACGTTCTCATTTACAATTGCGACCTGGCCAAGATAAAGCAAAGCAGTTCGATACATACAACAACACATAGTTACACATGGAGTAAAACAAACATACAGTCAATAATACAGTGAAAATAAGTTTATATACAATATGATCAAGTGAGGTGAGATAAGGGAGGTGAAGGCAAACAAGATATATATATAAATAAATAAATAAATATATATAAAAAGGCCATGGTGGCGAAGTAAATACAATATAGCAAGTAAAAAAAATAACACTGGAATGGTTGGTTTGTTATTTGTTATTTCGGGATTCTGGGTAATCCACAGCAGATTTATAGAGAATTGCTCTTCGTGAGTTCAAAATTGAATAGTCCCGGGATAGAAATATATAAAGTTGACATTACATCATAAAATCCATCTTTTAAATCATACATTAGCAATTTATGTTTTAGTAACTACTGTTGTTGGTTTGGCGTCAAATAAGCCTCTCTTTATATGTTATTTGCCAAATCTCAGTTTTCCATGTGGGTTTTATGCTAAGGTTCCCTCTTTCAAATTGGTAAATGCATCTTCTTTAGGAGTGCTATTTTTACCCTGGCGACTACTGATCGTTCATTCAGACTGTGTGTCTCATCAATGCAGGTCATTTATGACAAATGTATAAAGTATATGTTTTATAAACTCATGAACTTCAGACAGTTTATTAGCCCGGTTTTGTTAGTTTAGGTGTATTATACTTCCTCGCCTGTAGAGGGGGACATTGAGTCATTTTTCAGGTTAATTTGATATATTTTGATACTAAAATGGATGACAGTTTATTCTGATGTAGTGAATATGAGACACATGGAAACAATTGATTCATTTATAATAGTAAATTAGGAATTAGTAGGAATGGTTAAATCCACTATACGATCACAATGACTTTGATAGACATTTCAATAGTTTTTTTGTTAGTATATTATAGGGCAGATTAATGTAGAATTGCTGTGGGAGTGCTATTTATATCCCGTCACTACTGATCATTCATCCATACTGTGTGTGTCCCATCATTGCAGCTTTGGAAATAAATGAACTATCCATCCATTGCTCCTTCCTGTGTTGACTCACTGACTTGAGAGACCAGGAAGGTCATACTAGCTCGATAGGTTGATATCTAGCTCAAGCTTCACCTCATGCTTTTCATTAACTGTGTGGTTGTGTTATCTAGTGGGAACCCGTTAGCACGGTGGGCTCTGGTGCCTTCTTGCGGTGGGCTCAAAATGACAGAGGAAATCAACCTGCTTGTTCCTTTTTGTATTGTCAACTTTTCGATGGGGATGTTATGTTTGATACCGGAGGTACGAGAACTTGAAAGCATTAAACTTCAAAGCAGTGTGCTGATGCCTGTATCACTTTATCAGCAGCACGTGATCAATGACGTCTGAAGATTCGTTTCATCGAACAACCACCTGATTGGTTTGGTTTGGTTCGACACTGCAGGCGACTGACTGATCTACAAATCACTATACGTCATAAATAACTACTCATTATTATTTAAGCAGTGTGTTACTTTATCAGCATTGATCAATGACTTCTGAAGGTTAATTTTCTCCCATCATTCTGTTTGTCTCTGATCTTTTGATCTGCAAACACGTTTAGGTTTTGTTAGTTTGGTTCTAAATGGTCTCGGTGCTGGTTGGCTACGCTGGTTAGGCTAATAGCTAGTTGGCTAAATAGCTAACGTTAGCTGGTTGGCTACGCTGGTTAGGCTAATAGCTAGTTGGCTAAATAGCTAACGTTAGCTGGTTGGCTACGCTGGTTAGGCTAATAGCTAGTTGGCTAAATAGCTAACGTTAGCTGGTTGGCTACGCTGGTTAGGCTAATAGCTAGTTGGCTAAATAGCTAACGTTAGCTTGGTTGGCTACGCTGGTTAGGCTAATAGCTAGTTGGCTAAATAGCTAACGTTAGCTGGCAGGCTAAGATAACTGCATATAGCTAATGTTAGCTGACTGGCTAAGATAACTGCATAAAGCTAACGTTAGCTGGCTGGCTAAGATAACTGCATATGGCTAACGTTAGCTGGCTAAGATAACTGCATATAGCTAATGTTAGCTGGCTGGCGCAGATAACTGCAAAAAGCTAATGTTAGCTGGCTGGCTAAGATAACTGCATATAGCTAACATTAGCTGGCTGGCTAAGATAACTACATATAGCTAACGTTAGCTGGCTGGCTAAGATAACTGCATATAGCTTATGTTAGCTGGCTGGCTAAGATAACTGCATATAGCTAATGTTAGCTGGCTGGCTAAGATAACTGCATATAGCTAATGTTAGCTGGCTGGCTAAGATAACTGCATATAGCTAATGTTAGCTGGCTGGCTAAGATAACTGCATAAAGCTAACGTTAGCTGGCTGGCTAAGATAACTGCATATGGCTAATGTTAGCTGGCTAAGATAACTGCATAAAGCTAACGTTAGCTGGCTGGCTAAGATAACTGCATATGGCTAACGTTAGCTGGCTAAGACAACTGCATATAGCTAACGTTAGCTGGCTGGTGTAAGAAATTGTAATAGAGACTGGAAACTAGTAATAACTACATTTCAACATAAGCCATATTTTATACAAAAATACACATACTCCTCATTTCTCTTGGACATATGCTGGACTTATTAAGACACCAACTACAGACACACATAATTCCCCTCCCCCATAATACACTAAAGTATACAAAGATAATAATAGACCCAGACAAAATAACCACGACTATCGTCCCCAAACACAAATTCAACGAATATTTAGATCAGAGAATGAAAGACAGAGCAGGCGGGAGATTACACTACAAACCCGTTAAAAGAATTTGGGAAGAAGTGAGGCTGAGATGAACGCAAGCAGGTTTCCTTAGTGGAGTCGCCCCATCAAAAGGGTAACTCCTCATTATGGAGAAAGAATTGGAGGAAGCAGTGAAGCAAGGGATAGAATGTGAAGTTGAGAAGAATAAGAGTCACTTATTTAAAAAGGCAGGAACAAAGCAAAGGAAAAAGGCAGAGGCTGAGATGAAAATAGGATTATGGGCGATTGAGGAAATTAGGAAAGCTCTCCCTTACAGGAAACCTGATACGATGGGGGTGGGCACTGGAGCACCAACTGACACCAAAGAGGGCAGGCCCAACAATAATGATGCCCCACCTACCACCACAGCAGCCCATCGGCCCCAACCCATCTCAGGGGTACTGTGGGGTTAATGGCAATTCCCCAGGCTCAGTTCAACTCCCATGAGCATCACCACATCACCCAATACAACAAGGATAAGGGAGGGGCTGAAACACAAGTCCAGTCCCTACAGGTACAACTTTTGGAACTGCAATTGAAAGAGGCTCAGAAGGGGGAGAAACCCAAGAAACAGATGGTGGCTGAAGACCAACAAGAAATCTCACAAATTATTGAAAAAACTGTTTCCCGAATGATACAGCAACAACAACTACCCATCCTCACCCAGCAGGGACCACCTATACACCCACCCCAGGAGCAGCCATTCCAACTGCCGTATGCCTACCCGCTTCAGCCATACCCTCCGTCGGAACCACCACTACAACCCTATTACCCACTACCACAATCAAACTATTCACCCACATGGGGTTGCAGCATATCTGATGAGCAAAGAATTCACGTTCAGCGCTGAAAGGAAAACGAAAATCCAGAATAAATGCACACAATCACACATCACATTTGTCAACACTGACAAAAACATGGCAGTCGCACTCAATGCTAAAGAAGGTCTACCCCACTCCTGTGCAGAAAGAGCTGCACAGGAACTGAGACCTCACCTGGGGAACGAACCACTCACCAACCCTGACCTATGGTTGTACACAGATGGATGCTGTTACAGAGGAGAAGAAGGGAACATAGCAGCATACACAGTGGTGCAGCAGCTTCCGAATGGATCACACGTGACTTTGGAATCTGCTACCATCCCACAACCTGCATCAGCCCAATTAGCTGAAATCATAGGTTTGACACAAGCACTGGAAAGAGCTGAAGGGAAGACTGAACATCTACACCGACTCAGCTTATGCTCATGGAGCAATCCATACGAATGGATCACAATGGCTGAGATGCAAATTCACCACCACAGGAAACCTTCCAATCAAACACAAGACACAGATGGAAAAACTGATTAAATCGATCTCACTACCTGAGAAGGTGGCCATCATGAAGTGTAAAGGACACCAACAACTGAAAAACAGAGTCGGCGAGGGAAATGATGCAGCTGATAAAGCAGCCAAGAAAGCTGGCGGATACACCCCGAGACAAATGGTACTACGGACCCAACCAGCTCGGACTGAGCTCACAAAGAAACACATAAAAGAACTCCAGTTCACAGCAGGACCCTATGAACACTCAGTATGGGCATAGAAAGAGGCCACCAAGGGACCTGATGAACTGTGGAGATGCCATGATGGCAGACTAGTGGCCCCAGCAAACCTATGTCCAGAACTAATACGAGAAGCTCATGGGCACACACACGAAGGCAAACTAAAGACTTTACAGAAGGTGTCCCACATCTGGTGGCACCCACACATGAAAGACATGACAGATTTGTGTTGTGACGAGTGTAGCATTTGTGGTAGCCACAATCCAAAGAAACCATACCAAACGCCCATGGGCTCATACCCAGTCCCAAATGCTTGTTTTCAGGACATCAGCATAGATTACACAGATATGGGGAAAGACAATGTGACAAATGGAAAAAGGTACCTGTTAGTTATGGTAGACAGGTTCTCTAAATGGGTTGAGGCAATACCAACAGCAGGGGAGGATGCAAAATAGGTCATTAAGTGGCTGCAAACCGAACTCATGTGTATTGTTTAATGACAAACGCTCCAAGTACCAATAGGGTCGGATGTGTAAATGTCAACTGATTAATGGATGTTGTTTAATGATGGGGTTAGTGTACAGGCCACAATCTCATAGGTCTCGTGGAACGCGCCAATCAAATGTATGTGCAGGTTTGAAGTTGATTTGGGTTGAAGTCCTGCCCCTGGCGTTGCTGGCCATGAGAGCCTCTCCAGGTGCAGGCACCCATCTCTCTCCTCATGAGACAATGGCTGGAGGAGTCATGCTTGGTCCACCAAGGAAGGGAGGTCATATGCCCGCCCTTGATGTACAACAAATTGTAATGTTTGATAATTGACGGAACTTTCTGCAGCTCTCTCCACACATATTCACAAGGTCCAACGGGGAAGCAGAAGGGAGATCTGGCAGACGGAAGGTAAAAATTGGTGACTGGGTGGGGTTAATGTCCACAAGAGAAAGTGGCTAGAACCCAGGTGGACTGGACGGTACGAAGTGAGGGAGGTTACTTCACACTCAGTCCAGGTCAAAGGTAAATCAGGCGCACCTTGGCACCACCCCACACATTGCACTCCAGCCCCAATCCCTTCTAGAACACTGACAGAAGTCAGAGCTGATTTAAACAGCTTAAATTCGATTCCAAATGAAGACATTCCTGACTCAGGTGATGCGGAATCAAACTCCGCCTCCCCTGATAAAGGAACCTCGCCCAGTTAGAGGGATATTTCTCCCTCCCTGGGCAAGGCTAGGGATATCTGGCCCCTTATTTGTGATATTCCTACTGATATTTGGGGTGTCCCTGGGCACTTTCACATGGTTAATAGAATAACTATAACCGGATCCCCATGGATGTATGTCACGGACACTCTAGTCTAACTAGGTAATAATAGATTAAAAAATTAAAAAAATTAAAAATTTAAAAAACAATAGTTAAAATAAGAAACTAATATGGCTCAAATTGAGAAGGTTGAATAAGAGTGGGTGGAGAGCTGTGCAGAGAATGGACAGAAGATGGCAGTATTGCAGCACCCAATGGTCTCCCAGGGGCCTGGTTGAATGCTGGTGACATAATTTTGTTTTTTGGAGTAAACATTAAGGTTAAGGGTTTCCGTGTTCCCAGAGATAAGATATCTTAAAAGAATACACTCATATGGGAATAGGAGTTTTACTTTCTGAGTTTTATTTAGGCAAGGGACTTGGAGAAGATAAAGGGTTCTTTTGGTATGTCTAGATATGGAACACGTGTGTAGGTGTAACATTTTGACCTGTTTTCTGTTTTCATTGCATTTTCCGGCGACTTGATCACTCGCGGGGAAATGTAGTGAGAATAATGAGATTGTGTCATTTGGGATACTAGTTTTGAGGTAAATTGATTATAATAGAGTTTATAACTCTTGACATTAAGGTAAGCATTTGTATTGGCCATTAGAAGATATAGATAGGTTAATTAAGGTTATGTTAGGACTTTAGAGATTGACACTATAAGACCTGTTGTTATTTTTAAATCCATGCAGATAAAGTCAAAACAGTGAGACACTTAGTTAATATTGTAAAGGAACACATAGTTGTTATTGACTGTTATTAGAAAAAGGCAGACAGATGGGTCTACCCCGCACTGTTGAGACCTTGAAGGTTTGAGAGCAGAGTGGGGAGGGTGGACCAGGAAATGAGCAAGGTGGGCTGTGAAATAAGATAGGAGAGAAATGGGTTAACATATATAAGCAGCACAGATACATTTCAAAGTAGATAGGTCACTTGACAGAGAATTGGAAAAGAATAGATATGGATGTGCGCCCAGGGGAGAATTGGATATGCGGGGAATAGAAGGGACGTTCCTATAATATGATGTAATAGGTTATTATTTAGAGTAGGTAAGGTTGATACCTGGCCAGAAACATTTAGGGTTCTACATTGACATTCATTAAAATACTTCTACTACAATGCTAAAAGAATCTACATTGTGACATTATTTAATTATTATCATGAAAAAACTCCATGTATTTTCTGATGTTTGATCAGAGATCTTTTACCAGAGTATCTCTTCCCACATTGATCACAGCTATAAGCTTTCTCTCCTGTGTGTGTTCTCTGGTGTAATGTCAGCTGGCTAGATGCAGTAAAACTCTTCCCACATTGACCACAGCTATAAGGTTTCTCTCCTGTGTGTGTTCTCTGGTGTGCAGTCAGCTGGCTAGATTGACCAAAACTCTTACCACATTGATCACAGCTATAAGGTTTCTCTCCTGTGTGTGTTCTCTGGTGTACAGTCAGAGAGCCAGATGTAGTAAAACTCTTCCCACATTGACCACAGCTAAAGGGTTTCTCTCCTGTGTGTATTCTCTGGTGTACTGTGAGCTGGTCAGATTTAACAAAACTCTTCCCACATTGATCACAGCTATAAAGTTCATCTCCTGTGTGTGTTCTCTGGTGTAAAGTCAGATAGCCAGAAGTAGTAAAACTCTTCCCACATTGATCACAGCTATAAGGTTTCTCTCCTGTGTGTGTTCTCTGGTGCACTGTCAGATAGCCAGATGTAGTAAAACTCTTCCCACATTGATCACAGCTATACGGTTTCTCTCCTGTGTGTGTTCTCTGGTGCACTGTCAGATCACTAGATTGACAAAAACTCTTCCCACATTGATCACAGCTATAAGGTTTCTCTCCTGTGTGTGTTCTCTGGTGCACTGTCAGATAGCCAGAAGTAGTAAAACTCTTCCCACATTGATCACAGCTATAAGGTTTCTCTCCTGTGTGTGTTCTCTGGTGTATAGTCAGATTGCTAGATGTAGTAAAACTCTTCCCACATTGAACACAGCTATAAGGTTTATCTCCTGTGTGTATTCTCTGGTGTACTGTCAGAGAGCCAGAAGTAGTAAAACTCTTCCCACATTGATCACAGCTATAAGATTTCTCTCCTGTGTGTGTTCTCTGATGACTTCTAATGCCTGATGAGGTGAATCTCTTCCCACAGTCAGAGCAGCAGTGAGTTCTCTTCCCTGTGGATCTCTGCAGGTGTTTGAGGCGTTCTGATCTGGAGAGACTCTTCTCTGCCTCGTCAGCATCATGAGGTTGTTGAGGCTCCCCAGAGGATCCACGATAGTCCCGTATCTCTCCTGTGTGAACAACAAAGTCAGATGATTAAAGGCCCACAACAGTGGAAATCCACTGTAAAAGGTGATGCCAACAGCGTAGCCATGATGTTGTACAACAATTGACGTCTGTAATGAATGTTAAAATTATTTGACAATTGTCTTAAAATTAGCAAGAAGTCATATTTTAGTAGTAACATCGATGATTGTAGACTAGAAATAAGTTATTCATGTTGTTGAAACTCTAAGCAGTGTGCCAGACGACTTTTGGTCTCCAATATATGCCCCTTTCTGTGTAACCTTTACCTGGTCACAACCCCGGATCCGGGATCCCCCCCATCAAAAAAGCTGACTAGCATAGCCTAGCTTAACGCGACAGGGATATCATATAATTTAATTTTCATGAAATCACAAGTCCAATACAGCAAATGAAAGATAAACATCTTGTGAATCCAGCCATCATTTCTAATTTTTAAAATGTTTTACAGCGAAAACACAATATGTTTTTCTATTAGCTAACCACGATAGCAAAAGACTCAACCGCATATTTTCACAATTTTTTTACCGCATAGGTACCTATCACAAATTTGACCAAATAGAGATATAAAGTAAGTCACTAACCAAGAAATAACTTCAGATGACAGTCTGATAACATATTTATTGTATAGCATATGTTTTGTTCGAAAAATGTGCATATTTCAGGTATAAATCATAGTTTTACATTGCAGCCACCATCACAACTTTCACCAAAGCAGCTAGAATAACTACAGAGACCAACGTGAAATACCTAAATACTCATCATAAAACATTTATGAAAAATACACAGTGTACAGCAAATGAAAGACAAACATCTTGTTAATCCAGCCAATATTTCAGATTTTTTAAGTGTTTTACAGCGAAAACACAATATAGCATTATATTAGCTTACTACAGTAGCCAGCCACACAACCGCATTCATTCAACGCAACGGTAGCGATAGCGAAAAAAACAGCAAAAGATATACATTTATTCACTAACCTTCGCAAACTTCATCAGATGACAGTCCTATAACATCATATTACACAATACATATATGGTTTGTTCGAAAATGTGCATATTTAGCGGCACAAATCGTGGTTTTACAATGTGAATATATGGTGAAATTGCAGAAATATTGTCCGGAGAAATCTTGGAGGCACCTATCTAATCAAATACCTAATCATACACTTCAATAAAAAATACATGTTGTTAAGCAAATGAAAGATACACTAGTTCTTAATGCAATCGCCGTGTTAGATTTTAAAAAATAACTTTAGTACGACATACAGCTTACGTTATAACGTGATAGCGAGACAGCGCCCGCCAAAACGCTGGATAACAATACTAAACTTTTTCAACAGAAATACGAAATAACATCATAAATGGGTCCTACTTTTTGCTGATCTTCCATCAGAATCTTGTACAAGGGGTCCTTTGTCCAGAACAATCGTTTTTTGGTTTTAGAATGTCCTCTTCTCCTATAGAATTAGCAGCCAAAGCTATCCAAGTGGTGCTAAGCTGTCCAAAATCCGTTGACGCAAACAAGGCAATACGCCAAACCCCCCGATAAACGGTGAAAATTCTGATAAAACTATATTGAAAAAACATACTTTACGATGATATTGTCACATTTATCAAGTAAAATCAAAGCCGGAGATATTACACGTCTATACCGAACACTTTTCAGAAGGCAATGCAAGGTCCCTTCCCGCGCGTTGCTGCACAAAGAGAAAAGTGGTCATGTCATGCCAAGAGGTCTTGTTCGGCCTCAGATCAAGCGAGACACCCCATTTCAACTCTCACAGCCTATTGACATCTAGTGGAAGGCGTATGAAGTGCATGTCTATCCATAGATTTCAAGGCAATTAATAGGGGAGCCCTGAAACAGAGGCTCGATTTCGGATTTGTCACTTCCTGTCAGGAAGTTTGCTGCAGAATGAGTTCTGTTTTACTCACAGATATAATTCAAACGGTTTTAGAAACTTGAGTGTTTTCTATCCAATAGTAATAATAATATGCATATTGTACGAGCAAGAATAGAGTATGAGGCATTTTAATTTGGGCAAGATTTTTTCAAAAGTGGAAACAGCGCCCCCCTATTGACAAGAAGTTTTAACCAGCCAGCTACTATAGCTGACTAATACAAAATAACGTAATATTAAATTAAATAGGTTAACAAGTAGATACGACAGAAGTGTGTCTAAAACACAGTAGGTAATATAGACCGAAAGCGTATAAATAGCTTGAATCTTTCGGCTATGTTGGCTAGCAAGCTACCGAGGTGGTTGACGAGCTGTTTATGAAGAACCGTCCACTAGATTATACGTCACGCTGGCAGCGTCGCCTGAAAGACGCACATCGCCGTCTGCTGACTGGAGGGGAAACGCAGTTGAGGATCATATTTTATTTTCAGACAAAGATTATTTTAAATGGATTTAATTAAATAATACAATAATATTGAGACATACAAAGACAGGAATGTGTTGATTGATTAGTGCGAATAAAAAATGTTTACCACAGCATATTTAAGGCAGTTACATTAAGTCAAACTAAATCGAAATAATTAGCAAGCTACTGTAGGTCTATACTGCTCCTACATGGTGTAACAATATATCATGTAGATGTATATAATGAACAGACTAGGTCTATACTGCTCCTACATGGTGTAACAATACATCATGTAGATGTATATAATGAACAGACTAGGTCTATACTGCTCCTACATGGTGTAACAATATATCATGTATATGTATATAATGAACAGACTAGGTCTATACTGCTCCTACATGGTGTACCAATACATCATCTAGATGTATATAATGAACAGACTAGGTCTATACTGCTCCTACATGGTGTACCAATACATCATCTAGATGTATATAATGAACAGACTAGGTCTATACTGCTCCTTCATGGTGTAACAATACATCATGTAGATGTATATGATGAACAGACTAGGTCTATACTGCTCCTACATGGTGTAACAATACATCATGTAGATGTATATAATGAACAGACTAGGTCTATACTGCTCCTACATGGTGCAACAATACATCATGTAGATGTATATAATGAACAGACTAGGTCTATACTGCTCCTACATGGTGTTACAATACATCATGTAGATGTATATAATGAACAGACTAGGTCTATACTGCTCCTACATGGTGTAACAATACATCATGTAGATGTATATAATGAACAGACTAGGTCTATACTGCTCCTACATGGTGCAACAATACATCATGTAGATGTATATAATGAACAGACTAGGTCTATACTGCTCCTACATGGTGTAACAATACATCATGTAGATGTACATAATGAACAGACTAGGTCTATACTGCTCCTACATGGTGTAACAATACATCATGTAGATGTACACTACCATTCAAAAGTTTGGGGTCACTTTGAAATGTCCTTGTTTTTTAAAGGAAATCAACATTTTTCATTTATTTACCTGTTTTTGCTTTGTCATTATGGGGTATTGTGATGTCATTATTGGGTATTGTGTAGATTGATGGGGGGAAAAAATGATTGAATCAATTTTAGAATAAGGCTGTAACGTAACAAAATGTGGAAAAAGTGAAGGGGTCTGAATGCTTTCCGAATGCATTGTATATGTAGGGGCAGTACTTAGTGACATCACTTCATGAAACAGGAGGTACAGATATATAACATAGATTCACAATATCAACATTCAATGTATCAAAATATATGACCAAGCTGGAATTGGAAACGCCAGCCCAGCCACAATCCTAGAGGTTCACTGATGATCAACCTCCTCCTTCACATCTGACTCCTGATGATCAACCTCCTCCTTCACATCTGACTCCTGATGATCAACCTCCTCCTTCACATCTGACTCCAGTGATCAATCCAGAGCGTCTTCTTTTTTGGGGGAATCCCAATGGACGACATTATCGAATAGGACGTCATCACCACCACCGCCCACAAGTTAATTGTCATTCAGGTTATTAATGGGAAGAACATTAGCAATATGTCCTGTCTGGTAACTTGTCTCGTTAAAAGGATTTACATTGGCAGGTGCACAGGGAAAACCGCATTAAAAAAACTCAGTTAATCTTAAACTGCGGAAACACTTTTGTAAGTCTTTAACTGTATCAAAGTCTGTGGCCTGTGATGTTGGGACAAATGATAGTCCCTTATTATACAAGAGACAAAATCCACAAATTCTACAGCACAACGGCAGAGTCATGTCTTCAGTGTAAAACTAACAATGACTCAATAATCCTTCTGGGAATGTTATGATGTCATAAAGGTATGGGCGGAGTTAGAAAGTTGGCTGTCAGAAGTACAGTTATACAATGTAAAATTACTTTTAATCTGTCTGTCTGTATATTTCAAAACATGGCTTTTGAGGGTGCAGTGAGATACCCCAGAGTTGGACGATACTTTTCTCATCAATCATCTTACATATTATACTTAATTAAACCTGGAAATCAACCAATCCTCTGTTTTTAATTCAATAGAAAGGTAAAATGCTTTATTATCTAAAAGTTGAAAGTGACGGAGAGAAATAAAATGGTGCTGATGAATGCGCTGGCTGTGTTCCAGTGGGTCTGGGCAGGTGTGATGTAGTTAATGGAGATGGAGGTGTGTTCTAGTGGGTCAGGTGTGATGTAGTTAATGGAGATGGGGGTGTGTTCTAGTGGGTCTGGGCAGGTGTGATGTAGTTAATGGAGATGGGGGTGTGTTCTAGTGGGTCTGGGCAGGTGTGATGTAGTTAATGGAGATGGAGGTGTGTTCTAGTGGGTCAGGTGTGATGTAGTTAATGGAGATGGAGGTGTGTTCTAGTGGGTCTGGGCAGGTGTGATGTAGTTAATGGAGATGGAGGTGTGTTCTAGTGGGTCTGGGCAGGTGTGATGTAGTTAATGGAGATGGAGGTGTGTTCTAGTGGGTCAGGTGTGATGTAGTTAATGGAGATGGAGGTGTGTTCTAGTGGGTCTGGGCAGGTGTGATGTAGTTAATGGAGATGGAGGTGTGTTCTAGTGGGTCTGGGCAGGTGTGATGTAGTTAATGGAGATGGAGGTGTGTTCTAGTGGGTCTGGGCAGGTGTGATGTAGTTAATGGAGATGGAGGTGTGTTCTAGTGGGTCTGGGCAGGTGTGATGTAGTTAATGGAGATGGGGGTGTGTTCTAGTGGGTCTGGGCAGGTGTGATGTAGTTAATGGAGATGGAGGTGTGTTCTAGTGGGTCAGGTGTGATGTAGTTAATGGAGATGGAGGTGTGTTCTAGTGGGTCAGGTGTGATGTAGTTAATGGAGATGGGGGTGTGTTCTAGTGGGTCTGGGCAGGTGTGATGTAGTTAATGGAGATGGGGGTGTGTTCTAGTGGGTCTGGGCAGGTGTGATGTAGTTAATGGAGATGGAGGTGTGTTCTAGTGGGTCAGGTGTGATGTAGTTAATGGAGATGGAGGTGTGTTCTAGTGGGTCTGGGCAGGTGTGATGTAGTTAATGGAGATGGAGGTGTGTTCTAGTGGGTCAGGTGTGATGTAGTTAATGGAGATGGAGGTGTGTTCTAGTGGGTCTGGGCAGGTGTGATGTAGTTAATGGAGATGGAGGTGTGTTCTAGTGGGTCTGGGCAGGTGTGATGTAGTTAATGGAGATGGAGGTGTGTTCTAGTGGGTCTGGGCAGGTGTGATGTAGTTAATGGAGATGGAGGTGTGTTCTAGTGGGTCTGGACAGGTGTGATGTAGTTAATGGAGATGGAGGTGTGTTCTAGTGGGTCTGGGCATGTGTGATGTAGTTTTAATGGAGATGGAGGTGTGTTCTAGTGGGTCTGGGCAGGTGTGATGTAGTTAATGTTTCTATGTTGTTGTTTGTATGTGTATCTTTTTGTATTGTTTATAAAATATTAAAACATTTCCACTGAAAAGTAACACCTCACAGTTCTATTTTTGGAGTTATTACATTAAACCAATCAGAATTTAGAAGAATGCCAAAGTTAGGTGTGAAGTAATATGGAGGACCAGCCTATTACCTATGATGTAAACTACGACAGAAATAACTTCAAATTAAACCAATCGTTTGAACTCATGATTTGAGTGATTAAAGTAAACCACAGTTTTGGAAATACATAACGCCATCTAACCAATCAAAGAATGTTAGCTATATGCAGTTATCTTAGCCAGCCAGATAACATTAGCTATTTAGCCAACTAGCTATTAGCCTAACCAGCGTAGCCAATCAGCACGGTTATGGTCAGCGAGCTGGAGCCCAACTAAAACATAACTGAAGGTCAAAAGAGCAGCAACATACAGAATGATGGAAAATCCAAAATAGATTCCAGAAGTCAGTCAGCGTGCAATAAGCCAAGGTGGAAAACGTTACAAAACTCTACTTCACAGAAAACATGCTGAAAAGTAGTGACTATGGTCAGCGAGCTGGAGCCCAACTACCGGAGACCAGTTAGAACCCAACTAAAACATGATGTGTGTTGAACGTGTTTGCATATCAAAAGATTAGGGACGAAATGAAGCTTCAGACTTCATTGATCACTGCTGATAAAGTGACTTAAAATAAAATAAAATAAAAAATAAATAAAAAATAAAATAAATAAAATGAGACACTGCTTTGAAGTTTACTGCTAAGCGTTTTCAGCGCATGCCTCGTAGCTCCGGTATCAAATGTAACACGTAACAGCTTGCTACGGGTGGGTGTTGTTATCGTGACCAGTGAGCTGATTAACATCCATATCGAAAAGTTGACAAAACAAATATCAACCTAGTATGACCTAACTAGATATCGAGCTAGTCCCTTCCCTCAAGCCAGAGCCTACCGTGCTAACGGGTTCCCACTAGATAACACAATCACACAGTTAATGAAAAGCATGAGGTGAAGCTTGAGCTAGATATCAACCTATTGAGCTAGTGTGACCTTCCTGGTCTCTCAAGTCAGTGAGTCAACAAAGGAAGGAGCAATGGATGGATAGTTCATTTATTATCAAAGCTGCAATGATGGGACACACACAGTATGGATGAATGATCAGTAGTGACGGGATATAAATAGCACTCCCACAACAATTCTATATTAATCTGCCCTATAATATACTAACAAAAAACTATTGAAATGTCTATCAGTCATTGTGATCGTATAGTGGATTTAACAATTCCTACTAATTCATAATTTACTATTATAAATGAATCAATTGTTTCCATGTGTCTCATATTCACTACATCAGAATAAACTGTCATCCATTTTAGTATCAAAATATCAAAATATAATTTATAAAATATATAATATATTTATAATAATAATATATAATATATTTATAAATATAAATATAAATATATTTTAGTATCAAAATATATCAAATTAACCTGGAAAATGTTTAAATGTCCCCCTCTGGTGGCGAAGAAGTATAACACACCTAAACTAACAAAACCGGTCTGATAAACTGGCTGGTGTTCATGAGTTTATAAAACATGTACTTTATACATTTGTCATAAATGACCTGCATTGATGAGACACACAGTGTGGATGAACGATCAGTAGTCGACAGGGTAAAAATAGCATTCCTAAAGAAGATGCATTTTCCAGTTAGATACCAACTTGAAAGAGGGAACTTTAGCATAAAACCCACATGGAAAACGGAGATTTGGCAAATAACATATAAAGAGAGGCTTATTTGACGCCAAACCAACAACAGTAGTTCCTAAAACATAAATTGCTAATGTATGATTTAAAAGGTGGATTTTATGATGTAATGTCAACTTTATATATTTCTATCCCGGGCTATTCAATTTTGAACTCACCCACAGCAATTCTCCATAAATCTGCTGTGGATTACCCAGAATCCCGAAATAAATTAATACATATGTGATAATTCAAAAACACAACTGGTTGTGCTTATAGGGAACCAGATCGTGAACACAACTAAGTTACAAAGTCTTTAACCACACTGTATTGTTACACTGGTGAGTAAAAACTCATGCTTCCTACACTAACTTTTTGTCTGAACATTATAATATATATTTTACGTCACACTAGCGTCATTGTCTTAAAGTCGCACATCTCCATCGCAGTCAGAGGTTCAGACTGAGCGTTACCCACTCCAGTCAGCTGATGGCGGTGTGCGATTTTAAGGCAATGCTGTAAGTGTGACGTATAATCTAGTGGACGGAACGCAATGCTGTAGGTGTGACGTATAATCTAGTGGACGGAACGCTTCTTTCAGCAGCAGCAACAGTTAGTCCGCCACCTCGGTAGCTTGCTAGCCAAAATAGCCGGACCCATAAAGCTCTTTAGACGCTTTAGTGTATATTAGCCACTGTATTTTAAACCCTCGTCTGTCGTCTAGTTAGTTAGTTATCCTATTTCATTTCATATTTACGGTGTTGTTGTTATTATTCAGCTGGCGGGCTGGTTAAGTTAGCATTAGCCTAGCTAGCTAACATCTCCGACCATGAGTTCACTAAATTACTCTCTTCCTGCTGAAGAAGAGACGGTCTGTTGGACGGAGAAAGAAGCTCTCATCAAAGAGGAGGAGGAAGAGAAGGATGTTACAATACAAAAACAAGTAGAGGGTGAGGCTGTTACAGGGAAAGAAGAAGAGGAAGACGTTACAGTGAAAGAAGAGGCGTTCAGAGTGAAAGAGGAGGAGGGTGTTACAGTAAAAGATGAGGAGGATTCCGTGTTTGAAGTGAAAGCGGAGGAGGGGGGGATTACGGTCTCATCGGAAGAAGAGGAGGAAGAAACTGGATATCTGGGCCCGATTTCCCAAACGCAATTTAAGGCATCCAGTGGTTCTAAAGATGAACTTAGCCATAAGATGGTTTTGAGAAACCGGGCCGTGATTACCACTGGTAAGTACTGTCTTAAAAACAGAGGTACAAACCCTGCAGTTGTTGAACTGATGTTTGGTGTTAAAGGGGAAATCTGCAATTGCTACATCCATATTTTGACTTTTACATTATTTATTTATAGCCATTGATTCTTGAAGAATATAACACATGCCTCATGAGCTTAGTTCAATTGTTGTACCCCATCAGAACCCAAAATAAGCTTTTTTTACTCCAATGTTTAGAAACAATGTAAATCAACAGCCTCAACATGGTTAAAACTATAATGTTGATATCATGGATGGTCAGTCCTTGCATCCATAGGTCTGTCTATGAATTTGAGAGTAGTTAAATGTCTCCAGCCCCATCATCATCTTATTACAAAACAGTGGTGGAATGACTGCTTTGTTATTGTTTCAACTGCAGATTGGTTGATTGATGTGTGGCTTTTTTTAAAGGACAACCTAGTATTTAAACAGCAACAAAATGGCTGCCAAGAGACTTGGTTTGATAAACAGCTGAGGGATGGGGGCTGGAGAAATGTAACCACTCTCAAATTCATAGAGAAAGCTATTGTATCAACCGTAACCCAACACCTAGCGACCTCGTCAAGAAGTTCAGACATCTTGGCATAACAGTTATAAGGTGTTGGCTTGACAGTCACTGGACCCAGGTTTGAGTTCAGCTCAGGGCTGCCCCCTGAATTCACTACACTATGAATACAAGAACTGGCAATGCATGAGGTCATAATGATAGTTTAACCAGGTTTCTAGGATATATAGTATATTCTAGAATTCATCCATGAGGTCATAATGATAGTGTAACCAGGTTTCTAGGCTATATAGTATATTCTAGAATTCATCCATGACGTCATAATGATAGTTTAACCAGATTTCTAGGATATATAGTATATTCTAGAATTGCCAGTGAAGATTTCCTGTGGGGGTCAAATTGTTAGAGCTGTTGATAAGTCATTGTATAATATTCAGACATTTTTTTTTCATGCCCTTACATTAAAGGCAAGACATACCTAGATTCAATTACATTCATGAATTGGTTTGAAACCTTTGTTTTAAACCCTTCTCAAAGTTGGTGCCTTGACGGATTTGTAAAAAATGGTTTGTCCTGAAACACCATTTTTTAAATTATTTAAATGTAACCTTTATTTAACTAGGCAAGTCAGTTAAGAACAAAATCTTAATTACAATGGCTGCCTACCCTGGACGACGCTGGGCCAATTGTGCTCCGCCCTATGGGACTCCCAATCACGGCCGGTTGTGATACAGTCTGGATTTGATCCAGGGTGTCTGTAGTGGCGCCTCAAGCACTGAGATGCAGTGTCCTCTGCGCCACCTGGGAGCCCCAAAATCATGTTCTAGTGCTGTCCCCAACTAAAATACATCTTGGTCAACCAAGAGTCATCTGTTCTTTCTACCAATCGCCCCATGTGTTTTTATAAAATCAAATATACGTACTGAACTTGTCTGATGCTTTAACCTGTCTGGCACCAGTGGGACGGTAGCGTCCCACTTCGACAACAGCAAGTGAAATTGCAGGGCGACAAATTCAAAACAACAGAAATCCCATAATTAAAATTCCTCTAACATACAAGTATTATACATCATGTTAAAGATAAACTTCTTGTAAATCCAACCACAGTGTCCGATATCAAAAAGGCTTTACGACAAAAGCACACCATGCGATTTTGTTAGGGCAGCGCCTAGCCACAGAAAACCATACAGCCATTTTCCAACCAAGGAGAGGTGTCACAAAAGTCAGAAATAGTGTTAAAATTAATCACTTACCTTTGATGATCTTCATCTGGTGGCACTCCTAGGTCTCCATGTTAGACAATAAATATTTGTTTTGTTCGATAATGTCCCTCTTTATGTCCAGAAACCTCCGTTTTGTTGGTGCGTTTAGTTCAGTAATCAAAAGTCACAATACGCGCTCTCAACGTCAGACGAAATGTTTAAAAATGTACAATAAAAGTTTGTAGAAACATGTCAAACGATGTTTAAAATCAATCCTCAGGTTGTTTTTGTCATAAATATTCAATAATATTTCAACCGGACAAAAGCTTCGTCAATAGAAAAGGTAAACAAGAAATGCCCGCTCCCGATCACGCGCTGGGCTCATGGCTGAAAATTTCCGCTGTCCACTCATTGAAAGTGCTGTATCTCCCTTATTTTTCAGAGTAAAAGCCTGAAACAATGCCTAAAGACTGGCCACATGTAGAAGAAGCCATAGAGATCTTGAACTGGGTCCTAAGTCTTGTATGGTGGATAGGCTTTCAATGGAAAAACAGCCTTTCAAAATAATAGTACTTTCCTGGATGGATTTTCCTCAGGTTTTCGCCTGCCATATCAGTTCTGTTATACTCACAGACATTATTTTAACAGTTTTGTAAACTTTAGTGTTTTCTATCCAAATCTACTAATTATATGCATATCCTAGCTTCTCGGCCTGAGTAGCAGGCAGTTTAATTTAGGCACGCTTTTCATCCAATATTCCGAATGCTGCCCCCTACCCTAGTGAAGTTTAAGCATTCTGTTTGATTAAATAATTAAGACACACAAATGACTCGAAGTCATAACTAGAGGGAGCCGGTCGTCAACACCACCCGACCGGAGGGAGCCGGTCGTCAACACAACCCGACCGGTGGGAGCCCCCCCCCCCCCCCTCTGCTGCTGGACTTTGTAAATTCTGCCTTTCTGCTCCTGAAGTTTTCAGAATTAGACTAATAGACTACAGATAGATCGACTAATAGACCAGTAATTGACTACACCAGCAGTCGGCAACCTTTTCCAGTTGGAGTGCCAATTTATCTGACCATTTCTACTGATCTGGTGCCAGTTATGATTTTCATATGCACATTTTACTGGAACAGTTTCATTTAATTTATAATAGTATCTCAAAATTATTGTCTGTGATTAATCTACATTCTGTCTAAATGAAAATTATACAAATTTAAAAGTAACTTTTATTGACATTGCCAACTATGTAAAGATAGCCTACATAAAGCCAACAAATAAAAACATTGCATTCTGCAGGTAGAAAATATCCTGATAAAAATAAATATCCTAGAAATCACATTGGCTGCACATGGCCTGTCTACTACAAACTTGAAACATTGTATCAACTATCACCTGGGTCAGGAAACTCGGATAGCAAGCTTGCAACACTGTATAAAATATTCTAGGCCCTCAGTTTCCTGCTCCAGTGAGTTCTGGACAGTAATCCGGTATTTTATGACATTTCCACTGGATCAGAGCATTACATTTTTCCCTTTTATGCCGAGTGGTTATCGAAAGGGCGAGAGCAGGAAAGATTTTCCAAAAATACTTTGAGGAACTATTGTCATTTGCAATTGATTTTGATTAGACTTTGTTTACTTGCTGTTTGGATGTGAAGAAAAAATTACTTTGAGAAGCTCCACAACTCATTAGTGGTGCAGCGTTAAGACAATGAGAAATACTATCAGACATCCCCAAATGGGCACATTCATAGACCTACATTTGTGTGCCGGCCAGATAGATTAATCCTAGTTCTATATGGGTAATCAGGTGTGCGTCCTTACTCAACATTGAAAGGAGTGTTTCAAACAAAAGACAATTAATAAATTGACAAAACTGACGCATCTTGTAGGGTCAGGTCTGGGTGGTCTGCAGGGGGCCGTTTCATTTAGTGTCCGTTTGGGTCGGCTGGTGAATGATTTCATTTCCCCATAGTATGTTGTACCGAAGTTGAATGACTGAAAGGGAGTGTAACTTTGATTATAATTACACTTCCCTGAAGGAGGGAAACGAGGTACAACACCTGTTTGTTCCCGCCCTTTCCTGGGGTGGTGAAGAGCGGTATTAAATTTAAGGAATAAATCCAAGCCTCACGCTCATCACCTGTGGAAGGCGGGGCTTCCAGCGAGGCGTGGATATGATAGTATGCTGTACCTAGTTTCCCTCCTTCAGGGAACAGTAGTTATAGTCATAACATGTGGATTTAATAGTATGTTGTACCTAGTTTCCCTCCTTCATGGAACAGTAGTTATAGTCATAACGTTACGCTTGTCATATGATGAACTTCAACTTAAATACGGGATCTTGCAGTGGGACAGTTTTTTGTATTCAGATCTCTGAAATGCTCTCTAACTACGTCACATTTAGTGTCTCCTTATGTTACGCTGGGAAAACAGTTTTCAATAATTTCAGAGTTCGCTAAATCCAATGGTTCTAACCGAAAGTCCCCTTAACTTTATTGACAACACCCAAATGGATACTGTCATTAACGTGGTTTTTCAATAATTACACATAATACTTAATACTGTAGCTGTTTAGTTAGTCACATGTTCAACTATCATCAGCTGATCCAGGAAATCATTTTCTGAATGACAGTCACATGACAAACATCACGACATGCAACAACAACCAAAGTGCTTCTTCATTCATTACTCTGGTAAAGACAGTTATGCCGTGCTCCACGTTGGATCCAACATCCCTAACAAATTGATGTTTATAATGTTATTGTCTGCTTGATTTACTGTAGGTTCTCGTTAGTCTGTTGGCACACAGAGATACTTAGCTCATAATGTGTAGAGAACTGTTCCTTGATGGATCGGCTATTGTACAACACACAGAGCTATTTTCCTTTATTCAGGACATTTAGAATGACATCACATTACAGAGTAGCCTTGTGGGATTATTTACAAAATTATCTGGTGATCAGGTTATGAAATGTCATGACAAAGACATTTAAGTTTCCATGTTTCACCTGAAATATTAAATTATATATAGTCCTATGTCTATGTTGTTGTTAGGTGAAGTTATGGGTCCATGTTATTGTTAGGTGAAGTTATGGGTCCTACAGTAGGTCTATCTTGTTGTTAGGTGAAGTTATGGGCCAATTTATTTAACACTTAATGTACAAACCCTCAGTTTCACGCTGATGGCAAAGCTAGCTAAAGAGCATTTTACTGGTTGAAGTGTTTTATAAGTATAAAGCAGTTGATTTGCGACAATAACACAAACATATTAAGCAGGAGATTCAAACGAGCCTAACAGTTGTAATCCAATAGTAATGTGAAATGCACTCATAAACAACCTGTAAATGGCTATTTTTGCTGTCAGCCTATGAGAACCCCCCTGCGTTTTCCCACACGGTGGTGAATTAGTGAATAGACACAGAACTTAATGTGAATTTCCTTCAGTAGCACTCCTGATCTTGCGCTGATTATGCACCGTAATATTCAGAATACATTGTGGAAAACAAAAATCTTTGCTCACCATTTTTGTTCCAGGCAGATATACTACATCCATAACTAGTGGTTTCCTCATTGCCAGATATACTACATCCATAACTAGTGATTTCCTCATTAGCAGGGAGGTGTTTCTGCAATCAAATTGTGTGTGCATCGCCCTCGTGCTGCAATTTTAGCAAACACAGAAAGGGGCCTTTTTTGGAGATCAAAGGTCGTCTGGAACACTGCTTAGAGTTTGACTGTCTTAAGACAATTGTAAAATAATTTAACAGACCTCTGGGCATCACCTTTTACCTCAAATAAACAGTGGAGTTCTGCTGTTGTGGCCCTTTAACCGTCTGACTTTGTTGTTCACACAGGAGAGAGACGGGACTATCGTGGAATCTCTGCGGAGCCTCAACAACCTCATGATGCTGACAAGGCAGAGAAGAGTCTCTCCAGATCAGAACTCCTCAAGAAACACCAGCAGAGACCCACAGGGAAGAAATCTCACTGCTGCTCTGACTGTGGGAAATGTTGCAAATCTTCATCAGAACTTATAATACACCAGAGAACACACACAGGAGAGAAACCTTATAGCTGTGATCAATGTGGGAAGACTTTTACTACATCTAGCCAACTAACTGTACACCAGAGAACACACACAGGAGAGAAACCATATAGCTGTGATCAATGTGGGAAGAGTTTTGCTAAATCTAGCCATCTGACTGCACACCATAGAACACACACAGGAGAGAAACCATATACAGCCTTTTGTCGGCCTGGACCGACAAAAGCACCTGCGGATGGGCCCAAACGGCGGAAGATGCTACCTATCTCAGATAAAGTTAAACTTCTGGACATGCTAAGGGAAGGTAAAAGCTATGCAGCCGTTGCTCGCCATTACGGAATCAATGAATCTTCCGTTCGTTACATAAAAAAGGAGGAAAAAAACATAAGGACGACAGCAGCAGTCAATTTTAATACGAATGCAAAAAGGGTTGTAACTGTCCGCAACAAGACCATGGTACGGATGGAGACGGCATTAGCTCTGTGGATTAATGACTGCAGGAAAAAAAACATAACCCTGGATACAAACGTTATCTGCACAAAAGCGAGAATGCTGTATGAAAACTTTGCTGTCAGTGACGGGGAAGAGGGAGAGGATGCCGGGCCCTCAGCAAGTGCTGCTGACACAGTGGGAGAGGATGCCAGGCCCTCAGCAAGTGCTGCTGACACAGTGGGAGAGGATGCCGGGCCCTCAGCAAGTGCTGCTGACACAGTGGGAGAGGATGCCAGGCCCCCAGCAAGTGCTGCTGACAAAGTGCCAAGCGCATTTAATGCAAGCAAGGGCTGGTTTGAAAAGTTTAAGAAACGCTTTGGACTTAAAAATGTTTGTCTGCACGGTGAGATGGCGTCTGCGGATACCGCTGAGGCAGAAGCCTTCGTGAACAATAAATTCAAGGCGATCATTGAGGAGGGGGGATATAAGCCCGAACAAGTTTTTAACATGGATGAGACTGCCTTATTTTGGAAACGAATGCCCTCCCGCACCTTCATCATGCAGGAAGAAGCCAAAGCCCCAGGATTTAAAGTTCACAAAGACCGTTTGACCCTGGCTATGTGCGGAAATGCCGCAGGTTTCATGATTAAACCGGGGCTGATTTACAGGTCTAAAAATCCCAGGGCGCTGAAAAACAAAAATAAGGATGATTTGCCTGTTTACTGGATGTACAATGCAAAGGCTTGGATGACAAAAGCGCTCAATCTGGATTGGTTCAAAAACTGTTTCATCCCGGAGGTCAAGTGTTATTTGAGAGGAAAGGGACTGAACTTTAAAGTGCTTCTGCTCCTTGACAACGCCGGAGGTCACGGTAATGATTTGGCATATGATGGTGTGCAAATAGAATTTCTGCCGCCAAACACTACATCCCTGATTCAGCCCATGGACCAAGGAGTCATCCGTGCTTTCAAGGCTCTCTATACGCGCAACACCCTGCAACATCTTGTTGACGCTATGGACTCGGATCAAGATTTCTCACTGAAGGACTACTGGCGTGGATACACCATCGCATCGTGTCTCCAAAACATTCAGAGGGCCATTCAGGAAATGAAAACGGAAACTCTGAAGGCCTGCTGGAAAAAACTATGGCCAGAGGCAGTGCAAAACGCAACCGGAGGCTCGCTTGACGAGGTCCACCACTCTGCCGTAGAAACAGCTGTGAATCTGGCTAAACAGATTGGAGGAGACGGCTTTAATGACATGAGTCCGGATGACATAAACGCCCTGATTGATGGAGACGCACAGCCGCTGACCGATGCAGAGCTGGCAGAAATGACAAAGCCACAAAGCGACGATGAAAGAGAAGAGGGAGAAGAGGACACGAGAGATGAGGAGGAAGGACTAACGCTTGGTCGCTTAGCAACCATGGTGCGAATGGCCACTGAACTTAAGCGAGTAGCTGAGGAATGGGACCCTTTGATGAGCCGTTCATTACAGTTCTCCAACGTAATCGATGGTGGCATGTCGGTGTACAAGGATCTTTTTGCAAAGAAGAAAAAAGAGCGACAACAGCTGCCTATCACTATGTTCTTCTCCCGAACAAACACACCTGCACCGCGGGCTTCAGAAGAAGAGAACACTGCAGAGCGCAGTCAGGATGCAGCGGCCCAGTCTGAAGAGCAGTGAAACGGCCTACACGTGAGTCACTGTATTTGTATACATGTAATAGTTGCTAATTGTAAAAAAAAAAAAAAAGTTTTCTATTTCGCGGATTTCACTTATCGCGGGTCATTTTCGGAACGTAACCCCCGCGATAAACGAGGGATTACTGTATACCAGTTCATGAAATCACACATTTGACCTTTATGCTCACTGAGTCTGTACATAGTAAAAGCTTTCCTTAAGTTTGGGTCAGTCACAGTGGTCAGGTATTCTGCCCTTTCTCCGCCTCTCTCCCTTTTCACTCCCTCTCTCCCTTTTCACTCCCTCTCTCCGCCTCTCTCCCTTTTCACTCCCTCTCTCCGCCTCTTTCCCTTTTCACTCCCCTCTCTCCGCCTCTCTCCCTTTTCACTCCCTCTCTCCGCCTCTCTCCCTTTTCACTCCCCTCCGCCTCTCTCCCTTTTCACTCCCTCTCTCCGCCTTTCTCCCTTTTCGCTCCCTCTCTCCGCCTCTCTCCCTTTTCACTCCCTCTCTCCGCCTCTCTCCCTTTTCACTCCCTCTCTCCCTTTTCACTCCCTCTCTCCGCCTCTCTCCATTTTCACTCCCCTTTCTCCGCCTCTCTCCCTTTTCACTCCCGTCTCTCCCTTTTCACTCCCCTCTCTCCGCCTCTCTCCCTTTTCACTCCCTCTCTCCGCCTCTCTCCCTTTTCACTCCCTCTCTCCGCCTCTCTCCCTTTTCACTCCCTCTCTCCGCCTCTCTCCATTTTCACTCCCCTTTCTCCGCCTCTCTCCCTTTTCACTCCCGTCTCTCCCTTTTCACTCCCTCTTTCCGCCTCTCTCCATTTTCACTCCCTCTCTCCGCCTCTCTCCCTTTTCACTCCCTCTCTCCGCCTCTCTCCCTATTCACTCCCTCTCTCCGCCTCTCTCCCTTTTCTCTCCGCCTCTCCCTTTTCACTCCCCTCTCTCCCTTTTCACTCCCCTCTCTCCGCCTCTCTCCCTTTTCACTCCCTCTCTCCGCCTCTCTCCCTTTTCACTCCTCTCTCCGCCTCTCTCCCTTTTCACTCCTTCTCCCCGCCTCTCTCCCTTTTCACTCCCTCTCTCCGCCTCTCTCCCTTTTTACTCCTTCTCTCCGCCTCTCTCCCTTTTCACTCCCTCTCTCCGCCTCTCTCCCTTTTCACTCCCTCTCTCCGCCTCTCTCCCTTTTCACTCCCCCTCTCCGCCTCTCTCCTTTTTCACTCCCTCTCTCTCCCTTTTCACTCCGCCTCTCTCCGCCTCTCTCCCTTTTCACTCCCCTCTCTCCGATTCTCTCTCCCTTTTCACTCCCTCTCTCCGCCTCTCTCCCTTTTCACTCCCTCTCTCCGCCTCTCTCCCTTTTCACTCTCCTCTCTCCCTTTTCACTCCCTTTTCACTCCCTCTCTCCGCCTCTCTCCCTTTTCACTCCCTCTCTCCCTTTTCACTCCCTTTTCACTCCCCTCTCTCCCTTTTCACTCCCTTTTCACTCCCTCTCTCCGCCTCTCTCCCTTTTCACTCCCTCTCTCCGCCTCTCTCCCTTTTCACCCTCTCTCTCCGCCTCTCTCCTTTTTCACTCCCTCTCTCCGCCTCTCTCCCTTTTCACTCCTTCTCCCCGCCTCTCTCCCTTTTCACTCCCTCTCTCCGCCTCTCTCCCTTTTCACTCCCTCTCTCCTCCTCTCTCCCTTTTCACTCCCTCTCTCCGCCTCTCTCCCTTTTCACTCCCCTCTCTCCGCCTCTCTCCCTTTTCACTCCCCTCTCTCCGCCTCTCTCCCTTTTCACTCCCTCTCTCCGCCTCTCTCCCTTTTCACTCCCCCTCTCCGCCTCTCTCCTTTTTCACTCCCTCTCTCTCCCTTTTCACTCCGCCTCTCTCCCTTTTCACTCCGCCTCTCTCCGCCTCTCTCCCTTTTCACTCCCCTCTCTCCGATTCTCTCTCCCTTTTCACTCCCTCTCTCCGCCTCTCTCCCTTTTCACTCCCTCTCTCCGCCTCTCTCCCTTTTCACTCCCCTCTCTCCCTTTTCACTCCCATTTCACTCCCTCTCTCTGCCTCTCTCCCTTTTCACTCCCTCTCTCCGCCTCTCTCCCTTTTCACTCCCTCTCTCCGCCTCTCTCCCTTTTCACTCCCCTCTCTCCGCCTCTCTCCCTTTTCACTCCCACTCTCCTCCTCTCTCCCTTTTCACTCCCCTCTCTCCGCCTCTCTCCCTTTTCACTCCCACTCTCCTCCTCTCTCCCTTTTCACTCCCTCTCTCCGCCTCTCTCCCTTTTCACTCCCCTTTCTCCGCCTCTCTCCCTTTTCACTCCCCTCTCTCCGCCTCTCTCCCTTTTCACTCCCCTCTCTCCGCCTCTCTCCCTTTTCACTCCCCTCTCTCCGCCTCTCTCCCATTTCACTCCCTCTCTCCGCCTCTCTCCCTTTTCACTCCCTCTCTCCCTTTTCACTCCCTCTCTCCGCCTCTCTCCCTTTTCACTCCCTCTCTCCGCCTCTCTCCCTTTTCACTCCCTCTCTCCGCCTCTCTCCCTTTTCACTCCCCTCTCTCCCTTTTCACTCCCTTTTCACTCCCTCTCTCCGCCTCTCTCCCTTTTCACTCCCTCTCTCCGCCTCTCTCCCTTTTCACTCCCCCTCTCCGCCTCTCTCCTTTTTCACTCCCTCTCTCTCCCTTTTCACTCCGCCTCTCTCCCTTTTCACTCCCCTTTCTCCGCCTCTCTCCCTTTTCACTCCGCCTCTCTCCATTTTCACTCCCCTCTCTCCGCCTCTCTCCCTTTTCACTCCCTCTCTCCGCCTCTCTCCCTTTTCACTCCCTCTCCCTCTCTAAGAACTTCCCATTTGAATCAATAAGGATTGCAGTTGTGGGTGACCATCTGGGTGGAGCAGACTGGGAGGCTGGTATTCTGACCTGGGCTGGAGCAGACTGGGAGGCTGGTATTCTGACATGGGCTGGAGCAGACTGGGAGGCTGGTATTCTGACCTGGGCTGGAGCAGACTGGGAGGCTGGTATTCTGACCTGGGCTGGAGCACACTGGGAGGCTGGTATTCTGACCTGTGCTAGAGCAAACTGGGAGGCTGGTATTCTGACCTCTGCTGGAGCAGACTGGGAGGTTGGTATTCTGACCTGGGCTGGAGCACAATGTGTTGGAGCAGACTGAGAGGCTGGTTGGCTGACCTTTGCTGGAGCAGACTGGGAGGCTGGTATTCTGACCTGGGCTGGAGCAGACTGGGAGGCTGGTATTCTGACCTGGGCTGGAGCAGACTGGGAGACTGGTATTCTGACCTGGGCTGGAGCAGACTGGGAGACTGGTATTCTGACCTGTGCTGGAGCAGACTGGGAGGCTGGTATTCTGACCTGGGCTGGAGCAGACTGGGAGGCTGGTTTTCTGACCTGGGCTGGATCAGACTGGGAGGCTGGTGTTCTGACCTGGGCTGGAGCAGACTGTGCTGGAGCAGACTGGGAGACTGGTATTCTGACCTGGGCTGGAGCAGACTGGGAAACTGGTATTCTGACCTGTGCTGGAGCAGACTGGGAGATTGGTATTTTGACCTGGGCTGGAGCACACTGTGTTGGAGCAGACTGAGAGGCTGGTTGACTGACCTGGGCTGGAGCAGACTGAGAGGCTGGTTGGCTGACCTGGGCTGGAGCGCACTGTGCTGGAGCAGACTGGGAGACTGGTATTCTGACCTGTGCTGGAGCAGACTGGGAGACTGGTATTCTGACCTGGGCTGGAGCACACTGTGCTGGAGCAGACTGGGAGACTGGTATTCTTACCTGTGCTGGAGCAGACTGGGAGACTGGTATTCTGACCTGGGCTGGAGCAGACTGGGAGACTGGTATTCTGACCTGGGCTGGAGCAGACTGGTAGGCTGGTGCAGTGTCATCAGGCTGTGTGGTGGAGGCCATCCTGTTCTCGGGTTCTGCTTGTGTTATGCCAACCACCAGGTCATTATAACCACCAGGTCATTATTACCACCAGGTCATTATTACCACCAGGTCATTAGAACCACCAGGTCATTATAACCACCAGGTCATTATAACCACCAGGTCATTATTACCACCAGGTCATTATTACCACCAGGTCATTATAACCACCAGGTCATTAGAACCACCAGGTCATTAGAACCACCAGGTCATTAGAACCACCAGGTCATTAGAACCACCAGGTCAGGGAGAAAAGACTCACTCTGACATCTGTCGAGTTGAAATATCTGCTCTCCAGGTGTAGACCCAGGGGGCCCGTTTAGAACCTTTTTAGGACATTTCGAGATGACAGATGTTTGTGTTTGGTCTATTAATGTACCTGTGAGTTGAAATTTGTATCATTTTTGTATTTTTGACAAAATTAGACTCCTTTTAAAGTGTCATTTTTTCGCTCAGGTAGGGTATCAGCCTGATCTATTTAAAAACACTTTTTCCACATTTCAAGATAGCAGTGTGTTCAGTTTGATCATTTCAAAGACAGCTGCATCTTCATTTTATTAATAATATTAAAATTTTTTTTTTTTTTTCCATTTTCATCATAAAAATTCCCTCGGCTGTTAACTTCTTGAGAATACAGGGGGTGCTGTTTCGCATTAGCATAATTGCCTCTACAGACTAAACTGCCTCTTATTCAATTATTGCTGTTACTATATGCATATAACCATATAGCATTGGATAGAAAACAAGCTATGGTTTCTAAAACCGTTCCAATTGAGTCTCTGAGTCAAACACAGGTCATTTCACAGCACTTTCCCTGAGCCAGAAAAAGATTGCAAGATGTGTATGCTCGCTTCAAAGCTCTGCCTATATATGGTCACGCGACCTATGACCCGAATGACACTTCCTTCTTCTTCCTCTGGGTGTCTGGAAGACGTCAGAGGAGAAATTTTTTGTTTATCTTGTACTGACGTGAAATAAGACCTATTTCTTTAGCGTGACCGACAACTTCCGGTTTCCTGAGATGCGCGTTTAGAGAAGCCATTGACTTTTGTTATGCTGACGTTACGGATGAAAACTATCTCCGTGTCGAAGTTTGTTTGATACATGTGACCATATCACCGTAATGTATGTTTTTTCAATATAGTTTAATCAGATTATTAGAATTTTTTCGGGAGTTTTGCCGTGTTCCGTTCTTTGAGTTTTTTAACTTTGGACATGGACCGTGCCAGTCGACCAGTACCCAGGCTAAATGAAGAGGGGAAGTTGCCATTGTGAATGGATTGAACGACTCATCAGGACTAAGGACACCTTGATCAACATTCTGATGAAAGACCAGCAATAGTAAGACCCAATTTACGATGTTATTTCATATATCTGTCGTGCATGTGAACTGGTCGGGCGCGTCCAGCTGGTTTTGGCTGGCCTGGTTATGCTAATTAGCTAGTTATGCTAATTTCGCTATAAAACATTTAAAAAATCTGAAATATTGTTTGGATTCACCAGATGTTGGGCTTTCAATGTCTGTACGCTGTGTATTTTTTCTGAAATGTTTTAAGACAAGTAATTAGTTATATAACGTTGGTCTCTGTAATTGTTCTAGCTGCATCAGCACTATATCAGATTGCAGCTGCAATGTAGAACTGTGATTTATACCTGAAAAATGCACATTTAAAAAAAAAAAACTATGCTATACCATAAATATGTTATCAGACTGTCATGTTATGAATTTGTTTGTTAGTTAGTGGCTATCAATATCTTAGTTTAGCCGAATTGGTGATAGCACCTGATGGAGTAAGAAACTGTTGGAGTAAGAAAATGGTGTCATTTTGCTAACGTGTTTAGCTAATAGATTTACATATTGTGTCTTCCCTGTAAAACATTTAAAAAATCTGAAATGGTGGTTTTATTCACAAGATCTGTGTCTTTCATTGGGTGTCTTGGACTTGTGATTTAATGATATTTAGATGCTACTATTTAATTGTGACGCTATGCTAGCGATGCTAATCAGTGTGGGGGGTGTGGGGGGTGCTCCCGGATCCGGGTTAGGTACTCTGTAGAGGTTAAGAATTAAATTGTCTATCAATCCCTGTCCACCCTATATTTTTTAGTCACGTTTATGAGTATTTATGTATAAGAGTAGATCACTGTCTAAGTGGCGCAAGGACTTTTTCTTTACCAGCTTGTCTACATTTCACATTGTCTAACCATGATTTTGGTGGCTAAATATAAACATTTTCGATCAAACTGTATATGCATGTTGTAATGTGATGTTACAGGAGTGTCATCGGAAGAATTCTGAGAAGGTTAGTGAAAAAATTAATATCTTTTGGCGATGTTGACTTTTATCGCTCACTTTGGCTAGAATCAATGCTGGGCTGCTAATTGCTATGTGCTAAGCTAATATAACGATTTATTGTGTTTTCGCTGTAAGACACTTAGAAAATCTGAAATATTGTCTGTATTCACAGGATCTGTGTCTTTCGATTCGTGTATGCTGTGTATTTTTACGAAATGTTTGATGATTAGTAGTTAGGTAAACACGTTGCTCATTGTAATTATTCTAGTCCATTTGTGATGGTGGGTGCAATTGTAAACTATGCCATCTACCTGAAATATGCACTTTTTTCTAACAAAACCTATCCCATACCATAAATATGTTATCAGACTGTCATCTAATGAGTTTTTTTGTTGGTTAGGGGCATAAATATCTTAGTTTAGCCGAATTGGTGATGGCTACTGGTGTTGGTGGACAAATAAAAGATGGTGGATTATGCTAATGTGTTTTTAGGTAATAGATGTACATCTTTACATATTGTGTCTTCCCTGTAAAACATTTTAAAAATCGGAAATGTTGACTGGATTCACAAGATCTGTGTCTTTCATTAGCTGTATTGGACTTTAATGTGTGAAAGTTAAATATTTAAAAAAAATATTTTTTTTGAATTTCGCGGCACTGGTTTTTCAGTGGGGGGGGGGGGGGGTGTGCCGCTAGCGCCACGCTGATCCTAGACAGGTTAACCATTTGTACATTGTTACAACACTGTATATATATATAATATGACATTTGTAATGTCTTTATTGTTTTGAAACTTCTGCATGTGTAATGTTTACTGTTCATTTTTATTGTTTATTTCACTGCTGTATATTATCTACCTCACTTGCTTTGGCAATGTAAACACATGTTTCCCATGCCAATAAAGCCCCTTGAATTGAATTTAATTTAATTGAGAGAGAGAGAAAGAGAGAGAGAGAGTATCTATTTCATAAAGTTATCCAAAAGAGATAGGGAGAGACTTTACATTCTAATAGCAGAGAAAGAGAGAGAGCGAGAATGTGAGAGAGATAGAGTGAGAGAGAGAGAGAGATAGAGAGAGAGAGAGAGACAGACAGACAGACAGACAGACAGCCAGCTCTGGGTCCGTCTTGTTGTCACTGTGGCTGCGCTCAGACCGAGTGAGCTACGGTCAAGCGGGGCATCTCGTTGAACTCGGCACGGCCTGGAGATAATAGCAATGCCATTGCAGGCTTTGTGTGTCTTTAAGCACCGCACTTTTTCACTCCATCCCTGCTGTGTGTGTGTGTGAGAGCTTTTCTTTGACATCTGTTGGGAGAAATGACTGATTTACAGTTCACGAGGGTTGTCTAATCACATATATGAAGTTTTGAAAAGTTCTGACCTTTTACCCCTTCAAAACAGCATCAATGACACCATCTTAAGGCACTTCTGGTTGTCACAGTAAACACATATCTTGAATGGAGTATGCTGTTACAGAATCCTGAGTTTTAAGTCTGTATATTAAAAATTGACTGATCTACACAGGTTTGAATGCAGTGATTGTCACAAATTCCAGGCTATGTAAATCAAAACTTCATTCCTTCATGAGTGAGGGTCAATTTCACCTGCACGATTCATCAGTTTACGTTTTTGTACAAAAGGTCTTATAGAAATGTGTAAAACTATGCTTGACAGTTTATGACAAATAGTTAAACAATTTTGCATGTAATGGCTTATGCAAGGAACTAATGCCTAGATGTTTTGAGGGGTAAGACTATTCAACAGAGAACCATCTACTATATTTTGATCAACATGACGTGAGCAATTGATAATGTGGAAAAAAGCTGACACTTGTACATTATCAATTGCAACTTGTTCAAAGGAATAAGAAATTGCTTTAATGATGTGCACAAGTGACTAGATGATTTGGAATTCGTACAAGTCGTATCAAGAATTGCACTTTTGATCTAAGAAATGCACCAAAGCGACTGAGGAAAACTGTAATCACTTTCCCAGTGGAATACAACCTAACAGACAAGAAGCCATCCTTTACAAAACAGTATGAATACAAACAATGGCAGGGCTGATTGGTGATGGGGAGGGTATGGGCCATTAACAAAGCCATCACCTACAGAGAGATGAACCTGGAGAAGAGTCCCCTAAGCAAGCTGGTCATTGTGCTCTGTTCACAAACATAAACACACCCCACAGAGCCCCTGGACAACAGCACAATTAGACCCAACCAAATCATGAGAAAACAAAAAGATAATTACTTGACACATTGGAAAGATTTAACAAAAAAACAGAGAAAACTAGAATGCTATTTGGCCCTAAACAGAGAGTACACAGTGGCAGAATACCTGACCACTCTCCCAGTCTGCTCCAGCACAGGTCAGAATACTAGTCTCCCAGTCTGCTCCAGCCCAGGTCAGAATACCAGTCTCCCAGTCTGCTCCAGCACAGGTCAGAATACCAGCCTCCCAGTCTGCTCCAGCACAGGTCAGAATACCAGTCTCCCAGTCTGCTCCAGCCCAGGTCAGAATACCAGCCTCCCAGTCTGCTCCAGCCCAGGTCAGAATACCAGCCTCCCAGTCTGCTCAGCCCAGGTCAGAATACCAGTCTCCCAGTCTGCTCCAGCCCATGTCAGAATACCAGCCTCCCAGTCTGCTCCAGCAAAGGTCAGAATACCAGCCTCCCAGTGTGCTCCAGCCCAGGTCAGAATACCAGCCTCCCAGTCTGCTCCAGCCCAGGTCAGAATACCAGTCTCCCAGTCTGCTCCAGCCCAGGTCAGAATACCAGTCTCCCAGTCTGCTCCTGCCCAGGTCAGAATACCAGTATCCCAGTGTGCTCCAGCCCAGGTCAGCCAACCAGCCTCTCAGTCTGCTCCAACACAGTGTGCTCCAGCCCAGGTCAGAATACCAGTCTCCCAGTCTGCTCCAGCACAGGTCAGAATACCAGTCTCCCAGTCTGCTCCAACACAGTGTGCTCCAGCCCAGGTCAGAATACCAGTCTCCCAGTCTGCTCCAGCACAGTGTGCTCCAGCCCAGGTCAGAATACCAGCCTCTCAGTCTGCTCCAGCCCAGGTCAGAATACCAGTCTCCCAGTCTGCTCCAGCACAGGTCAGAATACCAGTCTCCCAGTCTGCTCCAGCACAGTGTGCTCCAGCCCAGGTCAGAATACCAGCCTCCCAGTCTGCTCCAGCCCAGGTCAGAATACCAGCCTCCCAGTCTGCTCCAGCACAGGTCAACTTACCAGCCTCTCAGTCTGCTCCAGCACAGTGTGCTCCAGCCCATGTCAGAATACCAGCCTCCCAGTCTGCTCCAGCCCAGATCAGAATACCAGCCTCCCAGTCTGCTCCACCCAGATAGTCACCCACAACTGCAATCCTTATTGATTCAAATGGGAAGTTCTTAGGGAGGGAGAGGGAGTGAAAAGGTAGAGTGGCGGAGAGAGGGAGTGAAAAGGGAGAGAGGCGGAGAGAGGGAGTGAAAAGGGAGAGAGGCGGAGAGAGGGGAGTGAAAAGGGAGAGAGGGGAGTGAAAAGGGAGAGAGGGGAGTGAAAAGGGAGAGAGGCGGAGTGAAAAGGGAGAGAGAGGGAGTGAAAAGGGAGAGAGAGGGAGTGAAAAGGGAGAGAGGCGGAGAGAGGGAGTGAAAAGGGAGAGAGGCGGAGAGAGGGAGTGAAAAGGGAGAGAGGCGGAGAGAGGGAGTGAAAAGGGAGAGAGGTGGAGAGAGGGAGTGAAAAGGGAGAGAGGGGAGTGAAAAGGGAGAGAGGCGGAGAAAGGGCAGAATACCTGACCACTGTGACTGACCCAAACTTAAGGAAAGCTTTGACTATGTACAGACTCAGTGAGCATAAAGGTCAAATGTGTGATTTCATGTACTGGTACATACAAGAAAACCAGGTTTTAAAGTTCTGTTCAATAGCCATCCCATCATTACAAAACATTTGAAAGGCTAAGTCTATCATCTCCTGAGAAGTGGTAACTATTCACATGAACTTTTCAAAGAGGTTTGGTGCCCCCTGGTGGCTGAACCCGAGATCAATGAGAGATCTTGTCAGAAACAATGACACAGTCCCACTTCTCAGCTATCTTTATTTACATCAAACTAAACTAACTGCTATCTTGAAATGTTGAAAAAGTGTTTTAAAATTGCTCAGGCTGATACCCTACCTGAGTGAAAAACTGGCACTTTAAAGGAGTCTAATTTTGTCAAAAATGCAAAAATGATACAAATTTCAACTCACAGGTACATTAATAGACCAAACACAAACATCTGTCATCTCGAAATGTCCTAAAAGGTTTCTAAACGGGCCCCCTGGGTCTACACCTGGAGAGCAGATGGGCACATCTGCACCAGAGCTGAAATTTCAACTGGAGAGCAGATACTTCAACTCGACAGAGGTCAGAGTGAGTCTTTTCTCCCTGACCTGGTGGTTCTAATGACCTGGTGGTTCTAATGACCTGGTGGTAATAATGACCTGGTGGTTATAATGACCTGGTGGTTATAATGACCTGGTGGTTCTAATGACCTGGTGGTTCTAATGACCTGGTGGTTCTAATGACCTGGTGGTTCTAATGACCTGGTGCTTCTAATGACCTGGTGGTAATAATGACCTGGTGGTTGGTATAACACAAGCAGAACCCGAGAACAGGATGGCCTCCACCACACAGCCTGATGACACTGCACCAGCCTACCAGTCTGCTCCAGCCCAGGTCAGAATACCAGTCTCCCAGTCTCCTCCAGCCCAGGTCAGAATACCAGTCTCCCAGTCTGCTCCAACACAGTGTGCTCCAGCCCAGGCCAGAATACCAGCCTCCTAGTCTGCTCCAGCACAGGTCAGAATACCAGCCTCCCAGTCTGCTCCAGCACAGGTCAGAATACCAGCCTCCCATCTGCTCCAACACAGTGTGCTCCAGCCCAGGTCAGAATACCAGTCTCCCAGTCTGCTCCAGCACAGGTCAGAATACCAGCCTCCCAGTCTGCTCCAGCACAGTGTGCTCCAGCCCAGGTCAGAATACCAGCCTCTCAGTCTGCTCCAACACAGTGCGCTCCAGCCCAGGTCAGAATACCAGTCTCCCAGTCTGCTCCAGCACAGGTCAGAATACCAGTCTCCCAGTCTGCTCCAGCACAGTGTGCTCCAGCCCAGGTCAGAATACCAGCCTCTCAGTCTGCTCCAGCCCAGGTCAGAATACCAGCCTCTCAGTCTGCTCCAGCACAGTGTGCTCCAGCCCAGGTCAGAATACCAGCCTCTCAGTCTGCTCCAGCCCAGGTCAGAATACCAGCCTCTCAGTCTGCTCCAGCCCAGGTCAGCCAACCAGCCTATCAGTCTGCTCCAACACAGTGTGCTCCAGCCCAGGTCAGAATACCAGCCTCCCAGTCTGCTCCAGCCCAGGTCAGAATACCAGCCTCCCAGTCTGCTCCAGCCCAGGCCAGAATAACATTCTCTCAGTCTGCTCCAGCCCAGGTCAGCCAACCAGCCTCTCAGTCTGCTCCAGCCGAGGTCAGAATACCAGCCTCCCAGTCTGCTCCAGCCCAGGTCAGAATACCAGCCTCCCAGTCTGCTCCAGCCGAGGTCAGAATACCAGCCTCCCAGTCTGCTCCAGCACAGGTCAGAATACCAGCCTCTCAGTCTGCTCCAGCCCAGGTCAACTTACCAGCCTCTCAGTCTGCTCCAGCACAGTGTGCTCCAGCCCATGTCAGAATACCAGCCTCCCAGTCTGCTCCAGCCCAGGTCAGAATACCAGCCTCCCAGTCTGCTCCACCCAGAGAGTCACCCACAACTGCAATCCTTATTGATTCAAATGGGAAGTTCTTAGGGAGGGAGAGGGAGTGAAAAGGGAGAGAGGCGGAGAGGGGGAGGGAAAAGGGAGAGAGGCGGAGAGAGGGAGTGAAAAGGGAGAGAGGCGGAGAGAGGGAGTGAAAAGGGAGAGAGGCGGAGAGAGGGAGTGAAAAGGGAGAGAGGCGGAGAGAGGGAGTGAAAAGGGAGAGAGGCGGAGAGAGGGAGTGAAAAGGGAGAGAGGCGGAGAGAGGGAGTGAAAAGGGAGAGAGGTGGAGAGAGGGAGTGAAAAGGGAGAGAGGGAGTGAAAAGGGAGAGAGGCGGAGAGAGGGAGTGAAAAGGGAGAGAGGCGGAGAGAGGGAGTGAAAAGGGAGAGAGGCGGAGGGGAGTGAAAAGGGAGAGAGGCGGAGAGAGGGAGTGAAAAGGGAGAGAGGCGGAGAGAGGGTAGTGAAAAGGGAGAGAGGGAGTGAAAAGGGAGAGAGGCGGAGAGAGGGAGTGAAAAGGGAGAGAGGCGGAGAGAGGGAGTGAAAAGGGAGAGAGGCGGAGGGGAGTGAAAAGGGAGAGAGGCGGAGAGAGGGAGTGAAAAGGGAGAGAGGCGGAGAGAGGGGAGTGAAAAGGGAAAGAGGAGGCGAGAGGGCAGAATACCTGACCACTGTGACTGACCCAAACTTAAGGAAAGCTTTGACTATGTACAGACTCAGTGAGCATAAAGGTCAAATGTGTGATTTCATGAACTGGTACATACAAGAAAACCAGGTTTTAAAGTTCTGTTCAATAGCCATCCCATCATTACATAACATTTGAAAAGGCTAAGTCTATCATCTCCTGAGAAGTGGTAACTATTCACATGAACTTTTCAAAGAGGTTTGGTGCCCCCTGGTGGCTGAACCCGAGATCAATGAGAGATCTTGTCAGAAACAATGACACAGTCCCACTTCTCAGCTATCTTTATTTACATCAAACTAAACTAACTGCTATCTTGAATTGTTGAAAAAGTGTTTTTAAATAGCTCAGGCTGATACTCTACCTGAGCGACAGGACTGACCATCCATGATATCAACATTATAGTTAACCATGTTGAGGCTGTTGATTTACATTGTTTATAAACATTGGAGTAAAAAAAGCTTATTTTGGGTTCTGATGGGGTACAACAGTTGAACTAAGCTCATGAGGCATGTGTTATATTCTCCAAGAATCAATGGCTATAAATAAATCATTTAAAAGTCAAAATATGGATGTAGCAATTGCAGATTTCCCTTTTAACACCAAACATCAGTTCAACAACTGCAGAGTTTGTACCTCTGTATTTAAGACAGTACTTACCAGTGGTAATCACGGCCCGGTTTCTCAAAACCATCTTATGGCTAAGTTCATCTTTAGAACCACTGGATGCCTTAAATTGCGTTTGGGAAATCGGGCCCAGATATCCAGTTTCCTCCTCTTCTTCCGATGAGACCGTATTCTCCCCCTCCTCCGCTTTCACTTCAAAAACTGAATCCTCCTCATCTTTAACTGTAACACCCTCCTCCTCTTTCACTCTGAACGCCTCTTCTTTCACTGTAACGTCTTCCTCTTCTTTCACTGAACGTCTTTCTCTTCTTCTTTCAGGGTAACAGCCTCACCCTCTACTTGTTTTTGTATTGTAACATCCTTCTCTTCCTCCTCCTCTTTGATGAGAGCTTCTTTCTCCGTCCAACAGACCGTCTCTTCTTCAGCAGGAAGAGAGTAATTTAGTGAACTCATGGTCTGAGATGTTAGCTAGCTAGGCTAATGCTAACTTAACCAGCCCGCTAGCTGAATAATAACAACAGCACCGTAAATATGAAATTAAATAGGATAACTAACCAACTAGACGACAGACAATGGTTTAAAATACAGTGGCTAATATACACTAAAGCGTCTAAAGAGCTTTATTGGTTCGGCTATTTTGGCTAGCAAGCTACCGAGGTGGCGGACTAACTGTTGCTGCTGCTGAAAGAAGCGTTCCGTCCACTAGATTATACGTCACACCTACAGCATTGCGTTCCGTCCACTAGATTATACGTCACACTTACAGCATTGCCTTAAAATCGCACACCGCCATCAGCTGACTGGAGTGGGTAACGCTCAGTCTGAACCTCTGACTGCGATGGAGATGTGCGACTTTAAGACAATGACGCTAGTGTGACGTAAAATATATATTATAATGTTCAGACAAAAAGTTCGTGTAGGAAGCATGAGTTTTTACTCACCAGTGTAACAATACAGTGTGGCTAAAGACTTAGTAACCTGTTGTGTTCACGATCTGGTTCCCTATTAGCACAACCAGTTATGTTTTTGAATGATCACATATGTATTAATTTATTTCGGGATTCTGGGTAATCCACAGCAGATTTATGGAGAATTGCTGTGGGTGAGTTCAAAATGGAATAGTCCCGGGATAGAAATATATGAAGTTGACATTACATCATAAAATCCACCTTTTAAATCATACATTAGCAATTTATGTTTTAGGAACTACTGTTGTTGGTTTGGCGTCAAATAAGCCTCTCTTTATATGTTATTTGCCAAATCTCCGTTTTCCATGTGGGTTTTATGCTAAAGTTCCCTCTTTCAAGTTGGTATCTAACTGGAAAATGCATCTTCTTTAGGAGTGCTATTTTTACCCTGTCGACTACTGATCATTCATCCACACTGTGTGTCTCATCAATGCAGGTCATTTATGACAAATGTATAAAGTACATGTTTTATAAATTCATGAACACCAGCCAGTTTATTAGCCCGGTTTTGTTAGTTTAGGTGTATTATACTTCCTCGCCACCAGAGGGGGACATTCAGTCATTTTCCAGGTTAATTTGATATATTTTGATACTAAAATGGATGACAGTTTATTCTGATGATGTGAATATGAGACACATGGAAACAATTGATTCATTTATAATAGTAAATTAGGAATTAGTAGGAATTGTTAAATCCACTATACGATCACAATAACTTTGATAGACATTTCAATAGTTTTTTTGTTAGTATATTAAAGGGCAGATTAATGTAGAATTGCTGTGGGAGTGCTATTTATATCCCGTCACTACTGATCATTCATCCTTACTGTGTGTGTCCCATCATTGCAGCTTTGGAAATAAATGAACTATCCATCCATTGCTCCTTCCTGTGTTGACTCACTGACTTGAGAGACCAGGAAGGTCACAATAGCTCGATAGGTTGATATCTAGCTCAAGCTTCCCCTCATGCTTTTCATGAACTGTGTGGTTGTGTTATCTAGTGGGAACCCGTTAGCACGGTGGGCTCTGGTGCCTTCTTGCCGTGGGCTCAAAATGACAGAGGAAATCAACCTGCTTGTTCCTTTATGTTTTGTCAACTTTTCGTTGGGGATGTTATGTTTGATACCGGAGGTACGAGGCCTTGAAAGCATTAAACTTCAAAGCAGTGTGATGATGCCTTTATCACTTTATCAGCAGCACGTCATCAATGACGTCTGAAGATTCGTTTCGTCGAACAACCACCTGATTGGTTTGGTTTGGTTCGACACTGCTGGCGACTGCCAACTGACTGCTCTACAAATCACCTTACATCATAAATAACTACTCATTATTATTGAAGCAGTGAGTCACTTTATCAGCATTGATCAATGACTTCTGAAGGTTAATTTTCTCCCATCATTCTGTTTGTCTCTGATCTTTTGATCTGCAAACACGTTTAGGTTTTGTTAGTTTGGTTCTAAATGGTCTCGGTGCTGGTTGGCTACGCTGGTTAGGCTAATAGCTAGTTAGCTAAATAGCTAACGTTAGCTGGTTGGCTACGCTGGTTAGGCTAATAGCTAGTTGGCTAAATAGCTAACGTTAGCTGGTTGGCTACGCTGGTTAGGCTAATAGCTAGTTGGCTAAATAGCTAACGTTAGCTGGTTGGCTACGCTGGTTAGGCTAATAGCTAGTTGGCTAAATAGCTAACGTTAGCTGGTTGGCTACGCTGGTTAGGCTAATAGCTAGTTGGCTAAATAGCTAACGTTAGCTGGCAGGCTAAGTTAACTGCATATAGCTAATGTTAGCTTGCTGGCGTAGATAACTGCATATAGCTAATGTTAGCTGGCTGGCTAAGATAACTGCGTAAAGCTAACGTTAGCTGGCTGGCTAAGATAACTGCATATGGCTAACGTTAGCTGGTTAAGATAACTGCCTATAGCTAATGTTAGCTGGCTGGCGTAGATAACTGCATATAGCTAACGTTATCTGGCTGGCTAAGATAACTGCATATGGCTAACGTTAGCTGGCTAAGATAACTGCATATAGCTAATGTTAGCTGGCTGGCTAAGATAACTGCATATAGCTAACATTAGCTGGCTGGCTAAGATAACTGCATATAGCTAACGTTAGCTGGCTGGCTAAGATAACTGCATATAGCTTATGTTAGCTGGCTGGCTAAGATAACTGCATATAGCTAACATTCATTTGATATTTGGTTAGATGGCGTTATGTATTTACAAAACTGTGGTTTACTTTAATCAGTCAAGTCATGAGTGTTATACATTTATACATTTTAAGTTATTTCTGTTGTAGTATACATCATAGGGAATAGAGTTTGAAAACAGCAGGTCTTTATATTATTATAAAATTGTATCATTTTTTTTTTTATATCATCTTCCCATTAATAACCTCAATGACAATTAACTTGTGGGCGGTGGTGGTGATGACGTCCTATTCGATGACGTCGTCCATCGGGATTTCCCAAAAAAGAAGACGCTCTGGATTGATCACTGGCGTCAGATGTGAAGGAGGAGGTTGATCATCAGGAGTCAGATGTGAAGGAGGAGGTTGATCATCAGGAGTCAGATGTGAAGGAGGAGGTTGATCATCAGGAGTCAGATGTGAAGGAGGAGGTTGATCATCAGGAGTCAGATGTGAAGGAGGAGGTTGATCATCAGGAGTCAGATGTGAAGGAGGAGGTTGATCATCAGGAGTCAGACGTGAAGGAGGAGGTTGATCATCAGGAGTCAGATGTGAAGGAGGAGGTTGATCATCAGGAGTCAGATGTGAAGGAGGAGGTTGATCATCAGTGAACCTCTAGGATTGTGGCTGGGCTGGCGTTTCCACTTCCAGCTTGGTCATATATTTGGATACATTGAATGTTGATACTGTGAATCTATGTTATATATTTGTACCTCCTGTTTCATGAAGTGATGTCACTAAGTACTGCCCCTATATATACAATGCATTCTGAAAGCATTCAGACCCCTTCACTTTTTCCACATTTTGTTACGTTACAGCCTTATTCTAAAATTGATTCAATCATTTTTTCCCCCCATCAATCTACACAATAACCAATAATGACATCACAATACCCCATAATGAAATCACAATACCCCACAATGACAAAGCAAAAACAGGTAAATAAATGAAAAAATTAGATTTTCTTTAAAAAACAAGGACATTTCTAAGTGACCCCAAACTTTTGAATGGTAGTGTACATCTACATGATGTATTGTTACACCATGTAGGAGCAGTATAGACCTAGTCTGTTCATTATATACATCTACATGATGTATTGTTACACCATGTAGGAGCAGTATAGACCTAGTCTGTTCATTATATACATCTACATGATGTATTGTTACACCATGTAGGAGCAGTATAGACCTAGTCTGTTCATTATATACATCTACATGATGTATTGTTACACCATGTAGGAGCAGTATAGACCTAGTCTGTTCATTATATACATCTACATGATGTATTGTTACACCATGTAGGAGCAGTATAGACCTAGTCTGTTCATTATATACATCTACATGATGTATTGTTACACCATGTAGGAGCAGTATAGACCTAGTCTGTTCATTATATACATCTACATGATGTATTGTTACACCATGTAGGAGCAGTATAGACCTAGTCTGTTCATTATATACATCTACATGATGTATTGTTACACCATGTAGGAGCAGTATAGACCTAGTCTGTTCATTATATACATCTACATGATGTATTGTTACACCATGTAGGAGCAGTATGGACCTACAGTAGCTAGCTGCTAATATTTAGATTTAGTTTGACTTAATGTAACTGCCTTAAATGTGCTGTAGTAAACAATTTTTATTCGCACTAATCAATCAACACATTCCTGTCTTTGTATGTCTCAATATAATAGTATTATTTAATTAAATCCATTTAAAATAATCTTTGTCTGAAAATAAAATATGATCCTCAACTGCGTTTCCCCTCCAGTCAGCAGACGGCGATGTGCGTCTTTCAGGCGACGCTGCCAGCGTGACGTATAATCTAGTGGACGGTTCTTCATAAACAGCTCGTCAACCACCTCCGGTAGCTTGCTAGCCAACATAGCCGAAAGATTCAAGCTATTTATACGCTTTCGGTGTATATTAGCTACTGTGTTTTCGACACACTTAGGTCGTATCTACTTGTTAACCTATTTAATTAATATTACGTTATTTTGTATTAGTCAGCTATAGTAGCTGGCTGGTTAAGTTAGCACTAGCCTAGTCGCTAATGATAGCTAGCTAGCTAACATCCCCGAACATGAGCTCCCTAAACTACTCCCCTCTTGTTAAAGAAGAGGAGGTCTGCTGGACGGAGAAAGAAGCTCTGGGGCTGAACATTGTCGTGAAAGAGGAGAAGGAAGAAGAGGATGTCACAGTAAAACAAGAAGTAGAGGGTGAGGCTGTTACGGTGAAAGAAGAAGAGAAAGACGTTTCAGTGAAAGAGGAAGACGCGTTCAGAGTGAAAGAGGAGGATGTAGTTTTTGGTGTGAAAGAGGAGGGGGAGATTACTGTCACATTGGAGGAAGAAGAGTACCGTCTCTGCAGTCGTTGAACCAATATGCAGTAAAGGGGTTCTACACTTTAATGTTGTTCTGTAGGAATGGCTGAAGCTTCACTGTAACGTGTAGAACATCAAGAGTGGACCATCAACAAAACGTTAACAATTCATCAAATGCATCCAATGACAATGCCTGAAATACTGTAGTCCTCAATATCTCCTATTAGATTAGCCCAATATGTCGTCTTAAAGGGGCAATCAGCAGTTGTTACATCCATTTTGGGACTTATACATTAATGATATATACCCATTGTTTCTTGAAGAATTCACTTATAAATGCCTCATGAGCTTAGTTCAACTGTTGTACCCCATCAGAACCCAAACTATGAGCTTTTTTTACTCCAATGTTTATAAGTAAATGTAAACAAACTCTGTATATCCGGAAACCATGATTAATTGATTTATTTGAGTCTCAAGCATTTCTAAAACATTTTAACATTTTCATTTAATTCTTAAAAAAAAATCTAATTTCGAATAAGTAACGTAACAAAATGTGTAAAAAGGGAAGCGGCCTGAACTTAATGAATGCACTAGGGCCCCAACTAAAAACAATCTTGGGTCAACCAAGAGTCTTTTCTTTCTACCAACCAATTGGTAGAAATGTTATGTGTATTTTTCCATATATAGACACACCCCATGTGTTTTAATTAAATCAACTATATGTACTGAACTGGTCTGATGCTTTAAGCACGCTGTTTGATTAAATAATTAACACACACAAATGACTCGGGAGCCAGAGATCAAGATAGCCTAACCATCAGAAAAAAACTCTTCCTCCTCCCGCTGCTGCTGGCCTTTGTGAATTCTGACGTTATGCTCCTATAGTTTCTGTCAAACTCCAAGCAGGCTGTCATGTGTTTTTTACTGAGGAGTGGCTTCCGTCTGGCCACTCTACCATAAAGGCCTGATTGTTGGAGTGCTGCAGAGATGGTTGTCCTTCTGAAAAGTTCTCCCATCTCCACAGAGGAACTCTGGAGTGCTGTCAGAGTGACCATCAGGTTTTTGGTCACCTCCCTGACCAAGGCCCTTCTCCCCCAATCGCCCGGTTTGGCCAGGTGACTAGGAAGAGTATTACATTTTAAAATGATGGAGGCCGCTGTGTTCTTGGGGACCTTCAATGGTGCAGAATTTTTTTGGTACCCTTCCCCAGATCTGTGCCTCGACATAATCCTGTCTTGGAGCTCTACGGACAATTCCTTCGACCTCATTGCTTGTTTTTTTCTCTGACATGCACTGTCAACTGTGGGACCTTATATAGACAGGTGTGTGTCTTTCCAAATCATATCCAATCAATTGAATTTACCACAGGTGGACTCTGAACAAGTTGTAGATACATCTCAAGGATGATTAATGGAAACAAGATGCACCTGAAAGCAATTTCGAGTCTCATAGCAAAGGGTCTGAATACTTATGTAAATAAGTTATTTCTGTTTATTATCTGTTGTCATTCTGGGCTATTGATGACACCCCTCTGAAACAAGATAGCCTAACCATCAGAAAAACTTCTTCTTTAGCCTACTCCTCCCGCTGCTGCTGGCCTTCGTAAATTCTGATGTTATGCTCCTATAGTTTCTGGTAATAGGCTACACCAGCAGTCGTTATGCTCCTATAGTTTCTGGTAATAGGCTACACCAGCAGTCGTTATGGTCCTATAGTTTCTGGTAATAGGCTACACCAGCAGTCGTTATGCTCCTATAGTTTCTGGTAATAGGCTACACCAGCAGTCGTTATGCTCCTATAGTTTCTGGTAATAGGCTACACCAGCAGTCGTTATGCTCCTATAGTCTCTGGTAATAGGCTACACCAGCAGTCGTTATGCTCCTATAGTTTCTGGTAATAGGCTACACCAGCAGTCGTTATGCTCCTATAGTTTCTGGTAATAGGCTACACCAGCAGTCGTTATGCTCCTTTAGTTTCTGGTAATAGATTACACTAGCAGTCGTTATACTCCTATAGTTTCTGGTAATGGGCTACACCAGCAGTCGTTATGCTCCTATAGTTTCTGGTAATAGGCTACACCAGCAGTCGTTATGCTCCTATAGTTTCTGGTAATAGGCTACACCTGCAGTCGTTATGCTCCTATAGTTTCTGGTAATAGATTACACCAGCAGTCGTTATGCTCCTATAGTTTCTGGTAATAGGCTACACCAGCAGTCGTTATGCTCCTATAGTTTCTGGTAATAGGCTACACCAGCAGTCGTTATGCTCCTATAGTTTCTGGTAATTGGCTACACCAGCAGTTATTATGCTCCTATAATTTCTGGTAATAGACCACACCAGCAGTCGTTATGGTCCTATAGTTTCTGGTAATAGGTTACACCTGCAGTCGTTATGCTCCTATAGTTTCTGGTAATAGACTACACCAGCAGTCAGCAACTTTTTCCATTTCTTGCCAATTTCTCTGACCATTTCTACTAATCTGGTGCCAGTTAGGATTTTCATATTCACATTTTACTGGAACAGTTTCATTTAATTTATAATAGTAATAATAATTATAATAGTCTTTATCTCAACATCATTATCTGTGATTAATCTACATTCTATCTAAATGAAAATTATACAAATCTAAAAGTAACTTTTATTGCCATTGCCAACTATGTAAAAATAGCCTACATGAAACCAACAAACAAAAACATTTGCAGCCTGCAGGTAGAAAATATCCTGATTAAAAATAAATATCCTATAAATCACATTGCCTGCACATGGCCTGTCAACAACGAACTTGAAACATTCTATCAACTATAAACTGGGTCCTCTGAAACTTGCAACATTGTATAAAATATTCTGGGCCCTCAGTTTCCCGCGCCAGTGAGTTCTGGACAGACACAGCTGTCGTCTATTTGTGCAAAGGATAAGAAGTAATCAGGTATTTTATAACATTTCCACTGGATCAGAGCATTACATTTTTTCCTTTAATGCTGAGTGGTTATCGAAAGGGCGAGAGCTGGAAATAATTTACAAATACTTTGAGCAACTATTGTCATTCGTAATGGATTCTAATAAGACTTTCTTTACCTGCTGTTTGAGGTGAGGAAAAATTAGTTGGAGAAGCTCCACAACTCATTAGTGGTGCAGCGTTAAGACAATCAGAAATACTATCAGACATCCCCAAATAGCCACATTTATAGGCCTACATTTGTGCTCAGGCCAGGTAGACTAGTCCTACTTCTATATGTGTAATCGGGTAGACTAGTCCTACCTCTATATGTGTAATCAGGTGTGTGTCCTTACTCAACATTGACAGGAGTGTTTCAAACGAAAGAATGAATAAATTGACAAAACTGACGCATCTTGCAGGGTCGTTTAATTTAGTATCCGTTTGGGTCGGCATGGGAAATTAATCTATTTCTCCATAGTATGTTGTACCGAAGTTGACCAACTGAAAGGGAGTGTAACTTTGACTATAATTACTGTTTCCTGAAGGAGGGAAACGAGGTACAACACCTGATTGGCCCCACCCCTTCCTGGGTCGGTGAAGAGCGGTATTAAATTGAAGGAATAAATCCAAGCCTCACGCTCATCACCTGTGGAAGACAGGGATTCCAGGAAGGCGTGGATTTGATAGTATGTTGTTCCTAGTTTCCCTCCTTCAGGGAACAGTAGTTATAGTCATAACATGTGGATTTAATAGTATGTTGTACCTAGTTTCCCTCCTTCAGGGAACAGTAGTTATAGTCATATCTTGTGGATTTAATAGTATGTTGTACCTAGTTTCCCTCCTTCAGGGAACAGTAGTTATAGTCATATCTTGTGGATTTAATAGTATGTTGTACCTAGTTTCCCTCCTTCAGGGAACAGTAGTTATAGTCATAACGTGTGGATTTAATAGTATGTTGTACCTAGTTTCCCTCCTTCAGGGAACAGTAGTTATAGTCATAACCTGTGGATTTAATAGTATGTTGTTCCTAGTTTCCCTCCTTCAGGGAACAGTAGTTATAGTCATAACATGTGGATTTAATAGTATGTTGTACCTAGTTTCCCTCCTTCAGGGAACAGTAGTTATAGTCATAAAGTTACGCTTGTCATATGATGAACTTCAACTTAAATACTGGATCTTGCAGTGGGACAGTTTTTTGTATTCAGATCTCTGAAATGCTCTCTAACTACGTCACATTTAGTGTCTCCTTATGTTACGCTAGGAAAACAGTTTTCAATCATTTCAGAGTTTGCTAAATCCAATGGTTCTAACCGAAAGTCCCCTTAACTTTATTGACAACACCCAAATGGATACTGTCATCAATGTGGTTCTTCAATAATTACACATAATTCTTAATACTGAAACTGTTTAGTTAATCACATGTTCAACTATCATCAGCTAATCCAGGAAATAATTTTCTGAAGGACAGTCACATGACAAAGAGATAGGGAGAGATAGGGAGAGACTTTACATTCTAATCGTAGAGAGAGAGAGAGAGAGAGAGAGAGAGAGAGAGAGAGAGAGAGAGAGAGAGAGAGAGAGAGAGAGAGAGAGAGAGAGAGAGAGAGAGAGAGAGAGAGAGAGAGAGAGAGAGAGAGAGAGAGAGAGAGAGAGAGAGAGAGAGAGAGAGAGAGAGAGAGAGAGAGAGAGAGAGAGAGAGAGAGAGAGAGAAGCCCCTTGAATTGAATAAAGCCCCTTGAATTGAATTGAGAGAGAGAATCTATTTCCTAAAGTTATCCAAAAGAGAGAGAGAGGGAGAGACTTTACATTCAAATCGTAGAGAGAGAGAGAGAATGTGAGAGAGATACAGACAGACAGACAGACAGACAGACAGACAGACAGACAGAGACCGACCGACAGACAGACAGACAGAGAGACAGACAGACAGACAGACAGAGACAGACAGACAGACAGAGACAGACAGACAGACAGACAGAGACAGACAGAGAGACAGAGACAGACAGACAGAGACAGACAGAGACAGACAGACAGACAGACAGACAGACAGACAGACAGACAGCTCTGGGTCCGTCTTGTTGTCACTGTGGCTGCGCTCAGACCGAGTGAGCTACGGTCAAGCGGGGCATCTCGTTGAACTCGGCACGGCCTGGAGATAATAGTAATGCCATTGCAGGCTTTGTGTGTCTTTAAGCACCGTACTTTTTCACTCCATCCCTGCTGTGTGTGTGTGTGAGAGCTTTTCTTTGACATCTGTTGGGAGAAATTACTGATTTACAGTTCACGAGGGTTGTCTAATCACATATATGAAGTTTTGAAAAGTTCTGACCTTTTACCCCTTCAAAACAGCATCTATGACACCATCTTAAGGCACTTCTGGTTGTCACAGTAAACACATATCTTGAATGGAGTATGCTGTTACAGAATCCTGATTTTTAAGTCTGTATATTAAAAATTGACTGATCTACACAGGTTTGAATGCAGTGATTGTCACAATTGCAGGCTATGTAAATCAAAACTTCATTCCTTCATGAGTGAGGGTCAATTTCACCTGCACGATTCATCAGTTTACGTTTTTGTACAAAAGGTCTTATAGAAATGTGTAAAACTATGCTTGACAGTTTATGACAAATAGTTAAACAATTTTGCATGTAATGGCTTATGCAAGGAACTAATGCCTAAATGTTTTGAGGGGTAAGACTATTCAACAGAGAACCATCTACTATATTTTGATCAACATGACGTGAGCAATTGATAATGTGGAAAAAAGCTGACACTTGTACATTATCAATTGCAATTTGTTCAAAGGAATAAGAAATTGCTTTAATGATGTGCACAAGTGACTAGATGATTTGGAATTTGTACAAGTCGTATCAAGAATTGCACTTTTGATCTAAGAAATGCACCAAAGCGACTGAGGAAAACTGTAATCACTTTCCCAGTGGAATACAACCTAACAGACAAGAAGCCATTCTTTACAAAACAGTATGAATACAAACAATGGCAGGGCTGATTGGTGATGGGGAGGGTATGGGGCATTAAGTGAGCTAGATCCTTTGATTGCCTTTGGGAGCCTGTCAGATATGGTCAAAATATCTGTAAGATAATTTGTGATACAAACATATTCTATTTGGAGATGTTTTTTTACCATTCAGGGATCTCATTCCCTTTTGTACTTTAACCATTTGCACATTGTTACAACACTGTATATATATATAATATGACATTTGTAATGTCTTTATTGTTTTGAAACTTCTGCATGTGTAATGTTTACTGTTCATTTTTATTGTTTATTTCACTGTTGTATATTATCTACCTCACTCGCTTAGGTAATGTAAACACATGTTTCCCATGCCAATAAAGCCCCTTGAATTGAATTGAATTGAATTGAGAGAGAGAGAGAGAGAGAGAGAGAGAGAGAGAGAGAGAAGCCCCTTGAATTGAATAAAGCCCCTTGAATTGAATTGAATTGAGAGAGAGAATCTATTTCCTAAAGTTATCCAAAAGAGAGAGAGAGATAGGGAGAGACTTTACATTCTAATCGTAGAGAAAGAGAGAGAGAGAGAGAATGTGAGAGAGATACAGACAGACAGACAGACAGACAGACAGAGACACAGACAGACAGACACAGACAGAGACAGACAGACAGACAGACAGACAGACAGACAGACAGACAGACAGACAGACAGACAGACAGAGACACAGACAGAGACACAGACAGAGACCGACTGACACAGAGACAGACAGACAGACAGACAGACAGAGACAGACAGAGACAGACAGAGACAGACAGAGACAGACAGAGACAGACAGAGACAGACAGACAGACAGAGACAGACAGAGACAGACAGAGACAGACAGACAGACAGACAGACAGACAGACAGACAGATAGACAGATAGAGACAGACAGAGACAGACAGACAGACAGACAGACAGACAGACAGACAGACAGACAGACAGCTCTGGGTCCGTCTTGTTGTCACTGTGGCTGCGCTCAGACCGAGTGAGCTACGGTCAAGCGGGGCATCTCGTTGAACTCGGCACGGCTTGGAGATAATAGTAATGCCATTGCAGGCTTTGTGTGTCTTTAAGCACCGTACCTTTTCACTCCATCCCTGCTGTGTGTGTGTGTGAGAGCTTTTCTTTGACATCTGTTGGGAGAAATGACTGATTTACAGTTCACGAGGGTTGTCTAATCACATATATGAAGTTTTGAAAAGTTCTGACTTTTTACCCCTTCAAAACAGCATCTATGACACCATCTTAAGGCACTTCTGGTTGTCACAGTAAACACATATCTTGAATGGAGTATGCTGTTACAGAATCCTGAGTTTTAACCTGTCTAGGATCAGCGTGGCGCTAGCGGCACTCCCCCCCCCCCCCCCCCCCACTGAAAAACCAGTGCCGCGAAATTCAAAAAAAATATTATTTTAAAATATTTAACTTTCACACATTAAAGTCCAATACAGCTAATGAAAGACACAGATCTTATGAATCCAGTCAACATTTCCGATTTTTAAAATGTTTTACAGGGAAGACACAATATGTAAAGATGTACATCTATTACCTAAAAACACATTAGCATATTCCACCATCTTTTATTTGTCCACCAACACCAGTAGCCATCACCAATTCGGCTAAACTAAGATATTTATAGCCCCTAACCAACAAAAAAACTCATTAGATGACAGTCTGACAACATATTTATGGTATGGGATAGGTTTTGTTAGAAAAAAGTGCATATTTCAGGTATATGGCATAGTTTACAATTGCACCCACCATCACAAATGGACTAGAATAATTACAATGAGCAACGTGTTTACCTAACTACTAATCATCAAACATTTCGTAAAAATACACAGCATACACGAATCGAAAGACACAGATCCTGTGAATACAGACAATATTTCAGATTTTCTAAGTGTCTTACAGCGAAAACACAATAAATCGTTATATTAGCTTAGCACATAGCAATTAGCAGCCCAGCATTGATTCTAGCCAAAGTGAGCGATAAAAGTCAACATCGCCAAAAGATATTAATTTTTTCACTAACCTTCTCAGAATTCTTCCGATGACACTCCTGTAACATCACATTACAACATGCATATACAGTTTGATCGAAAATGTTTATATTTAGCCACCAAAATCATGGTTAGACAATGTGAAATGTAGACAAGCTGGTAAAGAAAACGTCCTTGCGCCACTTAGACAGTGATCTACTCTTATACATAAATACTCATAAACGTGACTAAAAAATATAGGGTGGACAGGGATTGATAGACAATTTAATTCTTAATACAATTGCGTTATTACATTTTTTTATTTATCCTTACTTTTCAATACAGTTTGCGCCAAGCGAAGCTACGTCAAAAAACATGGCGTCCTAAGCCACTAAAATGTTTCGACAGAAACACGATTTATCATAATAAAAATGTCCTACCTTGAGCTGTTCTTCCATCAGTATCTTGGGCAAAGGATCCTTTCTTGGGAGAAATCGTCTTTTGGTGGAAAGCTGTCCTCTTGCCATGTGGAAATGTCAACTACGTTCGGGATGAACTGAAAAGCGTGTCCAACTTTTCACATCGTTGCAAAAATAAATGTCCCAAAATCGCACTAAACGGATATAAATTGCTATAAAACGCTTTAAATTAACTACTTTGTGATGTTTGTAACTCCTATAACGAGTGAAAAGATGACCGGAGAAATATAACAGGCTAAACTAATGCTTGGAACAGGAGAGGGTCGGTGTCTTCCACGCGCGTTACGCAGCAAGAAAAGACTTGCTAGCTAAAGGTTTTTTTCATTTGTAGGGCCTGTGAACGAGCAATCGAGCCCGTTGGAATCGTCATCACGTAAAGGCATCCAGGGGAAGACGTAAGAAGTGTCCGTATAGTCATAGCAACGACAGAGCCCTTTTAAATGACTTCAGAAAAGTGGCCAACGTTTCTCAAATCTGACTCCATGTCAGGGAAATTGCTGTAGAATGGGCTCTGTTCCACTTAGAGACAAAATTTCAACTCCTATAGAAACTATAGACTGTTTTCTATCCAATAATAATAATAATATGCATATTGTACGATCAAGGATTTTGTGGGAAGCCGTTTAAAAAATTAGCCACATTAGCATAAATAGTCTAAACAGCGCCCCCATCCCCAACAGGTTAAGTCTGTATATTAAAAATTGACTGATCTACACAGGTTTGAATGCAGTGATTGTCACAATTGCAGGCTATGTAAATCAAAACTTCATTCCTTCATGAGTGAGGGTCAATTTCACCTGCACGATTCATCAGTTTACGTTTTTGTACAAAAGGTCTTATAGAAATGTGTAAAACTATGCTTGACAGTTTATGACAAATAGTTAAACAATTTTGCATGTAATGGCTTATGCAAGGAACTAATGCCTAAATGTTTTGAGGGGTAAGACTATTCAACGGAGAACCATCTACTATATTTTGATCAACATGACGTGAGCAATTGATAATGTGGAAAAAAGCTGACACTTGTACATTATCAATTGCAATTTGTTCAAAGGAATAAGAAATTGCTTTAATGATGTGCACAAGTGACTAGATGATTTGGAATTTGTACAAGTCGTATCAAGAATTGCACTTTTGATCTAAGAAATGCACCAAAGCGACTGAGGAAAACTGTAATCACTTTCCCAGTGGAATACAACCTAACAGACAAGAAGCCATTCTTTACAAAACAGTATGAATACAAACAATGGCAGGGCTGATTGGTGATGGGGAGGGTATGGGGCATTAAGTGAGCTAGATCCTTTGATTGCCTTTGGGAGCCTGTCAGATATGGTCAAAATATCTGTAAGATATATCTGTAAGATAATTTGTGATACAAACATATTCTATTTGGAGATGCTTTTTTTACCATTCAGGGATCTCATTCCCTTTTGTACTTTAACCTGTTGGGGATGGGGGCGCTGTTTAGACTATTTATGCTAATGTGGCTAATTTTTTAAACGGCTTCCCACAAAATCCTTGATCGTACAATATGCATATTATTATTATTATTGGATAGAAAACAGTCTATAGTTTCTATAGGAGTTGAAATTTTGTCTCTAAGTGGAACAGAGCCCATTCTACAGCAATTTCCCTGACATGGAGTCAGATTTGAGAAACGTTGGCCACTTTTCTGAAGTCATTTAAACGGGCACTGTCGTTGCTATGACTATACGGACACTTCTTACGTCTTCCCCTGGATGCCTTTACGTGATGACGATTCCAACGGGCTCGATTGCTCGTTCACAGGCCCTACAAATGAAAAAAACCTTTAGCTAGCAAGTCTTTTCTTGCTGCGTAACGCGCGTGGAAGACACCGACCCTCTCCTGTTCCAAGCGTTAGTTTAGCCTGTTATATTTCTCCGGTCATCTTTTCACTCGTTATAGGAGTTACAAACATCACAAAGTAGTTAATTTAAAGCGTTTTATAGCAATTTATATCCGTTTAGTGCGATTTTGGGACATTTATTTTTGCAACGATGTGAAAAGTTGGTCACGCTTTTCAGTTCATCCCGAACGTAGTTGACATTTCCACATGGCAAGAGGACAGCTTTCCACCAAAAGACGATTTCTCCCAAGAAAGGATCCTTTGCCCAAGATACTGATGGAAGAACAGCTCAAGGTAGGACATTTTTATTATGATAAATCGTGTTTCTGTCGAAACATTTTAGTGGCTTAGGACGCCATGTTTTTTGACG